>NC_092645.1:40780451-41082951 GCF_039555335.1 Amphiura filiformis | reverse complement strand
TCCAATGTATTTGAATAGGAAGAATTCCTCCTTTTAGGCCAAATAAGTTACTTGTCGCAAGTTAATAATGTTATGGTAAGAGTTTCCGTAGATAAATATTTTTTCCGTAGATAGATATTTTTGAAATTACGTTTTCATGATATAGTGAAAAAATTAAGATAACATAATATTCAATAAATTTGCAATGCACAAATTTCTATCAAAATTGCGGTCAAAATACTATTCCAATTCAAAATTACTAAGACTTGAATAGCGAGGTCACCGCCGGGGGTCAGAGATCAGGCTCGAGGTTACACTCACATTGATACGCATTGGTCACATGTCCAGAAAATTTTCCCGTGAAAATTTACCTATTAATGTTGACTGTCATATAAGCTTCTATATCAATTACATAAAATGTGTTCTTGGCTGTCCTGTATGTAGAGATCTCAACAGAAATGGGTTCTTGAAAATTGAAAGAACCATCAAATGGTTCTTCCTACCCTCTCCGGAACCTTTTTGATTCATCATAGAATCAGTTAAAGTTCTATATACATACAGGAGTGCTCAAGAACCTTTTTAGGTTCTATCCTTTTTTCTAACAGTATAAAGTAAGGATATTTAGTTGCTTGTCCCCATGTCCCATTACTTGTCAAATTATTGCTTGCACATGCTAAGGGAAACATTTCTGAAAAAAGGATGTCTTTAACAACCAATTTTTCAACAAAAGTCACAAAAATAAGTACATTTTTGTAGTAACAACATTTCCCCTTTGGATGTTAAGTCCTTGTTTTTGTTAATAATTGTCCACTTTTCTGTTTCCTTTCTACATCTCTTCTGTTGTTGCAAATTAACCTTTTATACTCCTCCTGGTATCACGGTTGTTTGATGGGATCATTTATTAGTTTTTCAAACAAAACATCATGTATAACCAGATTTTAGGCTTAAACAGCTAAAAGTGATATCGTGCTAATGTATACAGATACTTTTAAGGCCGTTCTCAACTTTAATTTCCCTCTTTACAAAATTGTTCAGTTTTATAGTATTTTTTAAAGCTTTTTCGGATATAATAATGATAAAATTGGTGGCGCTATTTAGTTACTGGAAATTACCCTTTCAAGCTTTTAATACAAATTATTCCTTTTATTGTTTGATAAAATAAGTTTATAAAATTTCCTTGTCGCTTCTTTCACCTATTCCAGCTGTTTTAATGGCGGTATTAATCACCTAACCCATGCAAACAAAGAAATATGATTTAGGATAAATAGCGCCATCTATAGTTTGCATTTAGTTAATAATGAAGCCAATTCTATATACATCAAACAGCCGTGGTATACTTTACCAAATTAACCACAATTCTGAACTTGAATCAAAGACTATCATGTGTCTATAGATTAATCATTTACCTGCCAACTGAGCTGATAAAAATTCCATCCAAATTTGCATTTCAATAGCTAAAAAGTCAAAGTCAAATGTGGCTATTCCAGTTGAAATCCATACACCCCCTATGGAAGTCATGACCTGAAAAGGGGTATAGATTTCTAATGGAGTTACCCATTCATGTAACCCCATTTGAAATTCACACTCCCTGTGTGTGAGATTAAGGCAATGTCTTCCATAGGGGGTGTATAGATTTCAACGGGAAGAGCCTATTTGTTTGATTACATCACATAGGCCTGAAAAAAAATATTGTTTGATTTTTGTAAAATTATTTTTGAAGGTCATAGAGCCTAATTAGCCTAACAAATAGCCCAAAAAGCTATGAATTGGGAGATTTCCCTACTGTATACCACTTTGCTTATGTTTTCTAACCCTAACACCCAACCCTGCTTTTTGCTATCAGGAGTTAAAGAAGAAACGAAAAAGGAGAGAAGATGAAGAAAGAAGTCACTTGGCACCCCCAGGATTCGAACCTTAGATCCCCCGCATGCCAAGCACACAATCACGTACTGGTAGCTACACGGGTTACGCTGCCCCGGGCAGTGATTCCGTGAGCAATATAACACTTAGGGTGATTGCATCATCGCAGAACCTGGGATTCACGCATGCGCAGTGGTTTTCATCGTGGTATTTTGTGGTATCTATTACTCTTAGGGTTAAAACAGTTTGTAAAAAGTTTGAAAAAAAAACCTTTTTCTGGAATTCCAAAATTAGGGGTGGTATTCTTTTTACAGTAAAACCAAAAAAACCCACTTTTTTTTACAAAGTTTTCAGATTAGGGTTGATCTGATAAGGACAATGGGCTATTACTGTTAGGGTTAAAACAGTTTGTAATTGTGAAGAAACTGATTTAAAAACTTTTTAGGATGTCAAAAGTTTGAAAAAAACTTTTCTGGAATTCCAAAATTAGGGGTGGTATTCTTTTTTTCAGTAAAACCAAAAAAAAACCCACTTTTTTTTTACAAAGTTTTCAGATTAGGGTTGATCTGATAAGGACAATGGGCTATTACTGTTAGGGTTAAAACAGTTTGTAATTGTGAAGAAACTGATTTAAAAACTTTTTAGGATGTCAAAAGTTTGAAAAAAAACTTTTTCTGGAATTCCAAAATTAGGGTGGTATTCTTTTTACAGTAAAAAAAAAAAAACCACTTTTTTTTACAAAGTTTTCAGATTAAGGTTGATCTGATAAGGACAATGGGCTGTTCCATTTAAAATCCACACTACCCCTGTGGAAGATTTTGGAAATATCTTCCACAGGGGAGCATGAATTACAAATGGAATGAACACATTAGGCAGATCCATTTGAATTTCATATACACCAGACACAAAAAGAAACTCGTCAGTTATATTCATCCTTGCTGTTCAATAACTTGATAATTTTGGATTATTCTGAAATATACATTTTGTTAATTGGACTTTTCTTTCTCATTTGACACCCTGTTTGTGAACATTGAGCAAGAATTGACCAAGATATGTGACTCCAAACTCTCAAGCCCCAAAATGAAAAGTTGCAATTTTAACGATTCAATTGTGCCTGTTACACTGTGTGCTTTATTGATTGGCCTATGGTGCTTGTGTGCAATACAACGATGCGTTAGCATTGAAAATCGTTGAAAATGCAACTTTTGATTTTGGGGTTTGAGGCTTTGGAGCGCATATCTTGGTCAATTCTTGTTCGCTTTTCACGAACAGGGTGTCAAATGAGAAAGCAAAGTCCAATTAACAAAATGTATATTTCAGAATATTCCCAAATTATCAAGTTATTGAACAGCAAGGATGAATATAACTGACGAGTTTCTTTTTGTGCCTGGTGTACATCCTCTGAGAAAGATTCAAGCTGAATCTTCCTCTGAGGGAGAGTGAGTTTCAAATGGAGCTGCCAATGCGTAAATTCTTTTTTTTTTTTTTTCCCCCCCTGCAGAAGATATTGAGTGTGGATTTTGTTTTGGGGGCGCCAGCACATCACATCAAAGCTCCCATTGGGCGCCCCATTCCTTTTTTAAAGGAATTTTTATTTCCTTACCTGTAAATGTTGATGCGCATAAAACTCATTCAGGAAATCAGTGAAGAGATCATACTGCATGGTGGTAGTACATACGACTACATGCTTCTCTGTCTGTGCCCTGTGTCGGCTATAAGTGCCACCTTGTTTCTTCCTCATGATGGTAATATAAGCCAGACCTTCCAACTAGATGGATAAAGGGGGGAAAATATAGAATATTGGTGGATGAGACAAACATCAAGTGGGAGCTGGGCATTTAATGCTCTGCATGCTAGCCATAGGTTTCAACATACGTGACATAAAAAGTCCCAAAATATCAAGACCTATCTCAAGAACTACTGAACCAATACTAGGCTTGTTTGTACTTGTTTTAATGCATTTTCCATGCTTATTCCAAATATGGTCATGAAAAATTACAATTCTGAAATGTTTTAAAGAAAATTTGAAAATGCTTTATCTGCAGTCGATGGGGACAATTTAAGTTTAAAGATACTGTTCTAAAATTGTCAGCAAAATACATGTAGGGTAGCTGTATGTCAGTCATGCCTTGCCCGCCAATAGTAGCTTAGCCAGCAGGACTTTTTCAGGGGGAGCAAGGCAACTTTCAAGGTGGCAAATTGTGACAAAAATGGTCAAAAATGGGCTAAAAAGTATAAAAGTTCTTACAGTGGTGCAACTCCCCCCTGCCCCCCTGGCTATTCTACTATTTGCTAGCCACAATTAGATGAATCTCACCACTAAAGCTTTAGTTAAAATATCACTAGAAACTAGTGCTACAATGGAAGTCAGGGACAAAATCTGTATTTTGATAGACCTACATGCAATGATCAATACCCCCTTGTGCTCCTTGTACCTCACAAACGAGCAAGTCACTGTGCTCAATATGGAATGACAATTCTTGCCTATATAATTCATCCATTGTCTAACAAATCATGGATGAGGTTGCATGCTGTCATGTTTACACAAAAGTCTACTAGATGGCCTGATCTCTACTTTGAGGTCACCATAACCCACAGTTGAGAATGTCACTGTCTTGGATGAGTGCCAGCGCCACCACTCTAGGATTATTAGAATCTATCCAGACGAAGACCCTTCGAATCATAGGTGTGAGCAAAGAGGAAGCGACATCACATCTCTCCATCAAAGACATCAAGTTGCTGCAGCAACAGTCCTCTACAAAATGCACACCAGCTTGTGCCCACCAGATCTGAAGGCGCTGCTACTAAAGCCATTTGTAGTCAGAAAAGCTACCCGCTCCAGCTTGTCCATGCCTTGCCATACTCTCACAGTACCAGCTTCTAGAACCATATCTACTGGCAGGGCCTTCACCCACACTGCAGTTCATGTTTGGAATAGCCTACCAGATGGAGTAGTTGGAGACGTAACTGACAACGGCGCACCATCCTTCAAGAGCAGAGTGCATAAGCATCTCATTTCATGTGTCTGATGCTTAGGCACCAGAAACAAATTAGTTCGATCTTTGGATCGACCGTCGATGCTGCTTCGATGCTTGTTATTAAAGAACTAACAACTAATTAATGAGAATTAATGCTAAATTTATATTGCACAATACCAAAACTTAGTAAGATTAATATGTTATCACAATCAACAAGAGTCAATTAATTGATTTCATAAATAATAAGGATCGACCAAGCATCGATGGTCGATCGAAAGATCAAACTAATTTGTTTCTATTGCCTTAGTTACTGTACCCCAATCACTCTTGTTGTTTCTAAGCTGCTGCGAACCACTGATTGGCACATGTGGTTGTCTTTTATAGTGCCTAGGTGCCTATATAAGTTCTCTAATTGTGTCACTCCTTGGGCCATGGGCCATTGTTCACTCTAGCATTTTATATAAAAAACATATGTACATGGCTTCAAAGAGATCAAAGTATCCTTACCTGTAAAGGGACTTGTTTGAGTGCCACGCCTATCATAATCATAATGAATAGTCTCGATGGCCAGATCTCTACTTTGAGATCACCATAACCCACGGTTGAGAATGTCACAACAGTAAAGTACATGGCTTCAAATAGATCAAAATGGTCTTCTTTAGAGTCAGCCCTCTCCAGATGCTCTACACCACACATACTGTAATGGATAGGAAAAAAACATACCACGTAAAATTTATTATCAAAAATCTGAGAAAATACATGAAATATGGACTAAAGTGTAAGGGACCGATCGTTATTTATGGCAGGCAGGGGGGAATGGGCATTTTAGAAAAGATATCAACAAAAAAATTTGCGTTCCCCCCTTGCGTCCACTCAAAAAAAATAATTTTGGATTCCCCCCTTGTTTTCCCGAATTTCTCCATTTAAAACTTAACAATCCCCCCTCCTGGTTCAACAAAATATTTTGCGTTCCCCTCAAGACCCAAAAAAAATTTGGGTTCCCCCTCAAAATGCCCATTCCCCCTCGTCAGTAAATAATGATCGCTCCCTAACTATTGTTTTTTATGGTCAATACAATCGGGCAATCTGGCATAATGAGGGTTTAGAGCCAGAATTGTCTATGTTCATTTTCACATAATTTTCCCCACCCAAAGTGGCTATGTCCAGCATGATATGATACACTCTTCATACTACATTGGCCTGTAGTATGTGATAATAATAATGATTTTAATTAATTCAAAGAGAAAATGGGAACAATGCTACAAACGCCGACAAAAAAATCAACACAGCAAACTTACAGTAAATGGGCAAAAATACTACAAATTAAAATATAAAACTCAACATACTAAATGTGCAGCAAATGGGCAAAATACAGCAAATTAATGCAACAAATCAACACTGCAAACTCACAACTTCAAAGAAACTAATAGAGTGGTGTATATTAGGAGAGGGGCAAGGGCAGGGGCATTGGCAGGGGGAAGAGTGCCAGCTCTTACGGGAAAGCCAACACCATTTACCGGGTAGACATATGATCAAAATTGCAGTGTGTATGTTCTTCAACATGTGAGCTTTCCTGATAAATCAAATTTTTGGAGCTGATTTGCTAGGATCAAGAGATATTAGGCCTACATTGAAAAGGAAGGGACAGGCTGCATGACAAATGGATGCCTAGTATTTCCATAGCCCCTTCTCCAATTCTTGACAGGGGACTAAAAATCCATACAGAGCACTCCGAGGGAAGGGCACTTGTTAGCAGAATGTATAGGCAGTAATTAGGTGAAATGGTATGTGTCTTTTATGATCAAATACCGTAAACGTTCGCCTAATGGCGCACCATGACTCCTTTGCCTTGGAGTTAATTTCATGTACAAATAGAGAGCTCCCTCCTCTAAAACTCCCAACAAGAAATAAGGGTATAAGCCTCATTTCCTGGTGGGATTTTTATGGGAGGACACTTTTAGTTAGTGTCTAAAATTCCAGTTATGTCAAGGGAGCCCATAGCGCCATTAGGCGAACGTTTACGGTAATAAGCCCAATCGGCATGGGAAGTTTGCAATGCATTGTGGGACAGTTTTTGCAGTTTTAGGACACTTTGTCCTTTGACCTATCGGGAAAATTGCTGTAATTATTAATAATTTATTTATTATTGTCATAATGTTATCATTAAAAATATTTAAATAATTAATTCATTTAATAATAATGTTTTTAAGTTTGTTGTTATTCTAGTAACACGTTTTAAATTATATTTTTGTACGCACAAAACCCGAATTTTTCTGAATTTTCCAGATAGGTCAAAGGGCAAAGTGTCCTAAAAAACCGGAAGTTACAATAGCGATTTGGCTTATTGATTCACTGTCTAAAGGAAGCTACAAGAACTAATCTAGGACACACTAAAATAATGCTATGCATTAAAGTGCATGGGCACTAAGAACTACTTTGATTTGTTACAAAAAGGGCTACATTATGTATTGAGCCAATCAGAGGTATGGTTAGAAAAGTCAATTGGACTGAAGGGATTAAGCTTTATGTTGTCATGAGATTTTAAAGCTACATTTTGATTGGTTACTTAGATGATTATATGATGTAATTAACCAATCAAGCACTCTGTAAGAAATGCATTAGTACTAATGGGGTTACAATGCAAGTGCAACACCATAATCATTCACCATATAGACACCAATTAGCAGACAATACAGTACACCAATGTTGCTAGTACAATCAGCATGCATTCCACCATAGAAACCAACTATAATACTGGAAAGAAAAACATAGAAATACATAACTTGGTTAATCAACCATATACATACAACAACAGTACTTAAAAATTATGTGATATGGCCTGATCAAATAGAGGTTATCCGTGTTCTATAAGCTGCATATCCTATCAGAGACTGCTATACCTTGTTTAAAGACTTTCAAAAGAAGTACCTGCATGTGCAGCCATCACTGTTTCAAAATAGCCCACCAAAGTAATGCAGGTAACTCCGAGGTCATGCATTGAATTGGTTTGAATGAGGAATACTACGGGAACAAGCGCCTTTTGTTAGAAGTCACGCATGAGTAAAGTGGATAACCGCTATTAAGCAGGCCAAAGGAGGCAATGGGCTATTCCAATTAAGATCCATACACCCCCCTATGGAAGACATGACCTTAATCTTCCACACAGGGAGTGTGCATTTTAAATGGGGTTACCTGAATGGGTGACTCCATTTGAGATGCACACCCATGTGTGGGAGATTAAGGTCATATCTTTCAGAGGGGGTGTATGGATTTCAACTGGAATTGCCCAAAGTACCATGTTTTACTGTTCTGCATTGTTGTCTGTATTTCAATTTCACAATAATATTGCTGAATTTGTTTGAATCCGATTTTTGTTTAGCATCAAAAATGTTGATTCAATCCAACAAAAATATTTAAATATTTAAATTCTACTACACATTATTATGCTTTGAAAAGTAGACTTTTATGAAGGCAGCAAACCGAGCAGACTGAATAACATGCACATTTTAGGTATACTCTCTATCCAGTTAATTTTAAATTAAATGTAAGACATTTCAAACCGATATGGCCTTAGCTTTATTCTTTAAAACATGATAAAAGTTATGTTGAATACCAGTGAGACACACCGAATACCAGTGAGCCACACCTTATTGAAATTGAAACTGTAACAATTATTATACAAGTTGAAGGAAACAAAAGTAAGAACTCCCTGAATAAAACAATGGTCTAGAAACTGCAGAATAAACTAAACCATTGGTATTCTTTCTCCCTACATCAAAATACACAGGCTCAAGCAAACATCTGAACTACAGCAAAAGATTTGAAAGTAATAAATCAAACATTTAGTGACACTGATCTACAGTTTGACATAAACATGTAAAAGACCTGTAAAAGTAAAAGCTAATATGATATATTAAACAGCTTATCTAACCAAATACGTCCCCATCAAAGATGAAGTAATTCGAAAGAAAATTGAATTCTCTTTATAGAGAATATATTTTTTAGAGATCTATTTAAAAAGTAAAAGCTAATAAAATACTATTTTTTCAAAAGTAACACTATGGATTCTATACAAAATGCAATTATTTAAATAGTTCACAGATCTGCAGATTAAATCCTAACAAAGCAACGAGAAGAATATTATTATTGGCCACGATAGCTTTTGCTCTGCACAGGAAGGACAATGGTATAAATATGTTTCTACACATTCAACATTCAAGATGGCGACGTATACACACCTCATCTTATATGCATCTGCTTTTCTCTGGTTATACAGCATTGTCACATTGGCATCACAAACTCTACCCCAAAAATACCCAACTAGAAGTTTAGCCTGCAAGACCCATGGATTAGTCTTCTTAGATTGCAGTAACAGAAGTCTCACTGATATCCCAGTATTGAATCGGAATCACACAGTGACATTGGATTTGAGGCATAACTCTTTGCAGAATATAACAGGTGCACCCTTTGTGAAGTTAACAGCATTGCTAAGACTATTGCTTACCAGCAATAAGATATCTTGGTTATATTCCACAGCATTCAGAGGACTTTCTTCGCTAACAGATTTGTACTTAGACAACAATAAGCTGATCACTTTACCAGAAGGGATTTTCACAGACTTATCAAGATTGATATTCCTTGATTTGAGTTACAATAGGTTTTCAGTTATACCAAGCAAACAAATAGCAGTACTTAGCTCACTCGAACATTTCTCATTCTTTCAGGAAGATGTATATATGAGAGTTATTGACTTCAATGGTTTCCAGAATCTGACAGATTTGAGAGTTCTAGAAGTTGTGCTTCCAGCACATATAACAAGGATAAAGAATAACACTTTGTATCCTCTAGCTGATCTAACCTTATTAGAAACCTTTACATTTATCACAGTAATACCAGAGACAGATGACAATGGTGAAATTGACAATGATGCAATCGTCAATACAGCATTTTTTGCACCACTTACCAATCTTGATATTCTAATCACTTTATTTGAGGTATATCATGCACTGGAATACCTGTGGTGTCCACTCACTTTGCTTTTGTTTAGTTCACCAGATGCTTTATATCTACCAGCTGTTAATGAAACTTCTTTTCAAATCCTTCAAAAGTGGAACACATCTCTTACATATTTTGGACTGAATGTACAAAGCCTATCAAGACTAGAAGATTACACCTTTCGGTGGGTACCCAATCTACTGGAATTAAATCTTGCATACAATAGCATCAATTACATTGCTGAAAATGCATTTTACAAACTGAACTCTTTGCAAAAACTTGATTTAAAGTTCAATGACATAACAGAGGTACCTTCAAAAGCTTTGGAAGTATTCCGGAAGCCTGCAACTCTTCAACATCTTGACCTACGGTACAACAGTATTTCTGGTGACATTCCATTGGATGCATTTGATGCTGTGTCAGCTTCATTAACTTATCTAAATTTAGAAAATACCAAAATTTATAATGGCCACACTACAAAGTGGCTACACTCTCTTCACAATCTCCAACAATTAATTCTTACAGGGCCTGGGACTTTTCAGGAAAGCTCATTTGAACCTATACATCAATTGCAATTACTTCAGATATTTGTAACAGGTGTTGTTTTTAACTCTATATACTTACCACTCTGCACTTTATATCCAAATTTGCAAGAAGCAAAAATAAGAACCAGCAACATACATGGATTTCCTATAACTCTAGGTCTTCAAAATTGCACCAAACTATTAGAACTTGACATATCAGGCTGTTTGCAACAAACAAGTCTAGAGCAAGGGCCTCTCTTTCAGATCAATATCTCTTCTCTACAATCTCTGAAACTAGGAAACAACAAGATCACATCAGTCAAACACATTCTCTTCTTCAATGCCCCTGCACTCAAATATTTGGATTTGAGCCTCAACAAGATCTCAGCTATAGAGGATGAATTTGTTAAAGCATATCCACAACTTGTATTTCTGGATATAGCTGGAAATGAGCTAACATCTCTTGTAGGTCTTGAGAAGCTGATATCCTTGGAGGTTCTCAATGCTCCTGGTAATCTAATAACTCTTGTCGCATTATCATTACTCTCTGAAACTACTCTAACCATACTAGATTTGAGCAATAACCCATTCCACTGTAGTTGCAACATCAATCCATTCAGAAAATGGATTCTATTTAATACAACTACACGGTTATTCACAACAGGACAATATGATTGTGCTATACCAGAATCCTTGAAAGGAGTCAGCATTACTTCCATCAACTTAGACTGCATACCAGATACAGCTTTTTACATTGGTGTTGGTATTGCATCTTTTCTACTTCTTTGTATGATCATTTTTCTCCTGATTCATTATCGTTGGCACATCAAGTACAAACTCTTCCTAATCTATAGACATTGTCACCCACAACCTGACCACAATGATGATCTTGATGAGCTGCAATTAGACTACCATGCTTATGTTGCCTACAATGAACAATCTGCAGCTGATGAAGCCTGGGTCATGAATGACCTGCAACCCAACTTGGAAAATGACCCTGAACCAATGCAACTATGTATCAAGAGTAGAGACTTTATGCCAGGACATGCCATAATAGACAATATCTGCGATAGCATTAAACAGAGTCGCAAAACCATCTTAGTTTTATCCCCAAGCTTTGTGGAAAGTAACTGGTGTGACACGGAGATGCAGATGGCCCAGATGAGACTACTTGATGATGATATGGATGTCTTAGTTTTAGTGTTATTGGAAGACATCCCAGAGGTCAGATTGACAATGAGGCTCAGACAACTTCTGTGCAGGAAGGAGTACCTCAAATGGCCACAAGATAGACCAGGGCAGAGATTGTTCTGGCAGAGGTTAAGACTGGAGATCAAAGGACCTGTGCATGTCAATCGCTGTTTAAATATCTAGGTCAATTGGCCAATAATTTGGTCTTTCAATAACACTTGTTTATACTGTACTGTATACTGTTGTAAATATTCTAATTTTGCTCATAAATACGATATATGTGACACGATCTTGTCCATGGGGGCCAAAGGAGGCATTTTTGAAAATTGAGTTACTGTAATTATTACATTATACATACAATAGGCTATCATTCACTGAAAACACCAATGGTCTAGCATACTTGGTTCTAAAGTTGTGAAGTTTTTTGATGTCTATTTTATTGTTTTTTACTCCATATTTTTACCTTTATCTCAGTTTCAAATTTGCCGTCTTTGGCCCCCATGACCAGATCGTGTCACATATGAGATACTTTTATATGAGGTTATTTCTGAATAGTGTAAAATATTTGATGCACTGCACTTTAAAAGAAAGGATTAAGAAAGACTATACAATTTAAGAGACTGGCTTTCATATGTATCAGCATTTCATCGAGATCACATCCCTGCTGTTTTGGTTTATATTAAAATCAGTTCATTGAAGACCTCCAGTAAACTTTATTTGACTTAAAATTGGTGAAGACTCATAACATCATGGATTGATATAGAATCATCAGAATGGTGTGCACTCCTACGCTAGCTGCTCTTTACATAATCCGTGACTGGTGGTGCGTGCTGTTGTAAATTTACGCGAGCGTATATTGGGACTAAAGCCATATTATAACATTTTCAAACAAAATAGATTTGCATTTCTTTGCCATAAAATGTTAGCTTTTACTGTCAGATATATATCCCTTTTGAGCTGAACAACTACGGCAAAGCAAAGAAAATTGGAATTTACTACCAGCGCACATGTCGCCAATACGTACCACTCCTTCGGTCATGTTATGGTACGACCCTTTGTTGTGTATATCACCGTCCCGCACGCCGTGTACGTACTGTGTGTTATGAAGATCGTGTATGCATTCGACTAATAATTCCACGTAATAATAAAACGCCGGTTCCATCGTTTTATTCAAAATCTTGGATTTTGACAAAACTACAGCACCTAGAGACTTGATTTTTGCAGGGTATATTGGTTTAATAAAGTACAATATAATCATGTAAAAAAAGAATTTTAAAAATTCAGTGAGGGCGTCCTCCTCAGCAAATGTTATAATATGGCTTAATGTATATTGACGCGAGCAGTAACATAAACCAAGTAATTTTTGCCAATTATAAGCCAAACAAAGTATAGTCATCAAAGTCGACTACTACAACAAGCTGAAGTTGTACAAACTATTATTTGGGATTTGCAATATACCCTAGATTGTAAATTTCAATTTTCATTGAAGTAACTAAAGAGACAGGTGATTTTAAGGCTTTCGACTATAAATATAATATGGTCTATATTATTGCATCTGCAAAATCTGTCCAGGAAGCAGTCACTTCTCTTCAAAATGTAATTGAATTCAAATAGCACATAAGACATAGGAAAATGTAGGCCACAATTTAAGCCACTGCAGCTTAAGGAAGATGATAAACATCAGTCCACGGAAAGCATGTATGTATATTATGTTCTCTGATCTGATGCTTTCCATGGACTGATGTTAATCATTTTAAAATCACTTTTTTCCCTGTATATATAAGATGTGTGGGATAAACATCCATGCCTAGAAAGCATTAATCACTTTTTTCTGTGTATATATAAGATGTTTGTAAAATTAGGTTAACAGTTTGAATTAATAATCTGTATCTTTACTTAGTGTACTTAGAATGAAATTTAGATCATGAAATTCGGTCAGAAGTATTAACTTACAATGGTTCCCATGACAACTCAACATCTGCCCATCATGCCAGATGTAGTTCCTTTTGAAGTACTTGAGTTGAAGCAATAGAAGTAGACCAGAGATGGTGGACTCTGACATACTTTAAATACTCTCATTTCAAAGTGTACAGTTCAATGGCCTCCATACAATAACCTCAAGTTGTGGTGTATGAGTTTGTGTACTTAAAATGTAATTTTCGTAGTATCACTACCAGATTCCTATTTCTGCCAACTCCAGAGGTACAATGCTGCCCAGCTACTCTGTGGTTACTCCAGAGTACCAGTGTAGCACCAGTCCAGTACCAGTGTGCATACTGTACATGCATGTGATTCTGATGTGTGTACTGTACACACACAGGTACTCTAGAGTACCAAGGAAGTACTGGACAACAGTGTACATGTGGGGGCTGCAGCAATAAGAATATGTAATGTACATGAACACAAGCCTATAGGGGTTAAAGAACTGTGTCCTGAGCCTCCTGACAGATGAGGTTGTTTGAGACCTAGACCTGTCTGCATCCCGGGTCTGCATGTTGGTCATGCAGGAGAAATATAGAAATGCAGCTGACCCAGCCTCTTCATGTCCTATAAATCATGACTTAGCAAAAACTTATTACAACATCGACACTAAAGCATGCATTCACAGACACAGCAACAGCAAAATTACATACATGCATGCACAGATAACAAACAAATGTTACTATTTCTATCCAACAGTATAGATTGGGGGCACTTTAATATATTTCAAGTTGTTTATCACGGGTACAAAAAACAAGTAACAATGCCAGGTAGCGATATGAGAGTATATCTCTCATTTATGGTTTCAAAAATGGTACCTTAATCGAAAAGATGTTAATAAAAATGGCAAGCTCAACCTGGCACCCAGATACCGATAAAATCATTGAAATGAAGTTAAAAATGTACTCAAATTGTCCTCCAATCCCCCCACCACCACTACCACCAGCTCCTTTAAATGTTGTGGCTCCACCAAAGAAGCTATTTTGTTATGAATGGGTGTGGTTTACTTAGGGAAAAGTCCAAGATTGGTTGAATGTCGCCCAATGCCCCCCAGCGCCACCACAGCTCCTCTGGAAGTTGTTGATCCATCAATGAAAGCTCTTCTGTTATGAGTGGGTGTGGTTTACTTACCATGTAAAAATAAGACACAATATTGTTGCCACTAAAATCATGAGGCGTTGTTGTAAGGCTGAGTGGGGTTTCTGCATCACTCGATGCAAGTCATTCTGTGATAAGACAAAAATAACACATAATACCTTATATACAGTTTTCGTTTTACTAAGCACTCAGAATGCTTTAGTAAGAAATTTTGCACTATTTTCATAATTTTTATGTAAAAATGTCCTCAAACTAATCATTCATTTTATATATTGTAATGTGCTCTTATATTGATGACCCATTTTTTATCAAAATCTTTTTTATTCCACCCTGTATAACTTGCAGGTCACCCTGTATAATGAGTTGAAATGTATATATTTGAATTGCTTATGCTTTCAGCTTTCCAAAAATGTATACTTTTGCTAGTTTAGGGTTGATGATTGTCGAGATAATCTAATTAGAAACCCGATTGGTGTAAAAATTCATAATATTTGTCATGTAACGCTAAGGGTGGCGAGTTCAGGACACACGGTCAAGGAGTCAAACTGGCTCAAGTACCAACCTTTCAAAAACACTCTCCATAACACTATAATTTATGTAAATGTTATCAACACCAAAACCAAAATTTGTTTATAGTACATTTATAACATGTTCAATTATTTCTTGTATGTGTTTACTGCATGGGAACTTCTTTCTTACCACTCAGGGCTCTATTGGGCTATTCCATTTAAAATCCACACTCCCCCTGTGGAAGATTTTGGAAATATGTTCCACAGAGGGAGTATGAGTTTGAAATGGAATTAACACATTAGCAGCTCCATTTGAAACTCACACTCCCTCAAGGGAAGATTCAGGTTGAATCTTTCTCAGAGGGTGTATGAAATTCAAATGGAGCTGCCTAATGCACCCATTCCATTTAAATTTCATACTCCCCCTGTGGTAGATATTTCCAAAATCTTCCACAGGGGTGGTGTGGATTTTAAATGGAATATCCCATTTGGTGTTTCTACTTACAAATAAGTTTTCAAGTAACTGCTTGGCCAGCCAACAGTTTAGGAACACAGGGATGAAGAATTGACGAAGAGGTCTCCAGAAAATCTGAAAAACAAAAACCATCAAATCTAATTATTGATTATGTATTTTAATGCTCTGCATGCTAGCCATGCCCTTCAATGGAAAAAGTTCAAAATTTGAAATATTTTCTCAAAATATCAAGAGCTATCTTAAGAACTACTGAAACAACATTAGGCTTGTTTGTACTCAAAATATGGTCATGAAAATTTACATTTCTGAAATTTTGAATTTTTTTTTAAATTGAAACTTCGACACCCGCGTGAGGAGAGTTAAGCTAGAGAGAATTTATAAATAAAAATCATAAAACCGGCTTTCTAGCTTATTCTCGGCAGGGGAAACATTAACAATGTAACGCATAATAAATCTGGAAATTAGGTGCAATAAAGTGTGAACCTACAGTGAACAATTAGTCGAGTTGACATTTCTCGAACCTTGCAATAGTTGGTACTATGAAGTTTTTTTCTTGATTTGTGATCCCAAGGGGTCCCTAAGCAAAATTAGCTTAGTTGCCAAATTGGCAACTTTGGGCAACTCTTGTAATTTGCATAAATCCAATATGGCCGCCGATGGCCATTTTGATTTTATAACTTTTGAGCCCCTTGACCAAAATTAATGTGTGATACATCATTTTAAGAGTTATTTGGTCCGAGGAAACCATTTTGAGGGTTGTTGTTGGGATCAGCTCAAATCCAAGATGGCTGCCATCCGCCACCTTGAAAATATAATTTTTGAACCCCTTGGCCAAAACTAATGTATACTATATCATTTTAAGGGTTTTCTGGTATGAGGAATCATTTATGGGGTTGCTGTTCTCCTCAAAGGACGGGATCAATTCAAATCCAAGATGGCTGCCATCCACCATCTTGAAACTATAACTTTTGAACCCCTTGGCCAAAGCTAATGTACAATATCATTTCAGGGGTTGTCTGCTTTGAGTAATTCATTTATGGGTTTCTTGTTCGGTCTTAAAAGTCTAGATCCGCTAGATGGATATGAAAAATAACTTTCCTGTTTCTTTTCCACCTCATGTAAAGATTAAGTCCAGCTGAAGATCACAGCCTGGTAACCTGTGAACCCTTTGCCCCGAAAGTACATCCCTTGTATAGTACCTAAACTGGAGATGCGCACACTTAATGCTGAGGACATAGCTGACCTCGTTTGCCGATACCATAATGGATATTGGAATGCTGTCTCTGCTGATCAGTCAGTTTGGAGAACAAACTGCTATCAAGATTGGTAAAGGAGCTCTTAAAGGCATGACGTTATCTCCAAAATTAGTCTCGGAATGGATCGATGCCTTTCCTATTACTGTCCATGTTTCAGAGAGGGTAGACATAATTTATTCTGATACTACAACAGCCCATCCTGCTCAGAAGCACAAAGAGGAGTTGGATCACCGACGTAAACTGGATGCCAAAGATCGAAAGTATGAGGAAAGTACCCTCATCCACTAGAAGACACTCGTCCTCAGCTGTATAATCATGTCAGTGGACAAATTGCATCTACTGATGTGAATGTAGAAGATTCTCTCACAATTGGAAAACAGATGGAAGTGGAATTCAAAGCTAGTCTTCCAGATGGATTCTACAATGCTATCAGTAGCCCGATGCGCAAACTAAAAAAAGCAAGAGCAAACAAGATCAAGCCCATGAACTTCGAGACAATTTTCCTCCGGTAGATAATGGTTAGTAAACGGCGTCAGGTGGATCTTAGGTCTATATTCAACTATGAGCTCTGTGCTGTGCCTTCATCCCTAATTGATGAATTCGGTTGCCTTCGCAAAAAACCCAAGCCAGATCAGATATTGTCAAACGTCTTGGTGTGATCGAGATCTCGCCCAAAAATGATGTTGACACTATCATCGTGGATGTATCACAGCTGTTGTACCATGTTGTGTGGCCTTATGGTGGAAGTCCCTCAGATCTGATTGCAAGCTCGCATAGATCGCTATCCAGACAGAGCAAAGAAAATCCCTGTCTTCGACAAATACCAGGGCATCTCTGTCAAAGAGAGGTTGCGTAGGGCTGGCGAGGATGTCATAGAGTATGAAATCGCTATTACTAGTACTCTACCAGAGAGAGAAGCTCTAATGAAGAGCACAAACAACAAGAAGAAGTTGGGAAGTGTGTTTTTTTAAGTACCTTCAACTTGGGAGAGAATGTGATAAGAGTCACATTGATGGAGCATGACGAGGCAGACATTACCATTGTGTCCTATGTTCTTGGTGCTGCCAACTCTGGACAGAACACAATAAGGATCCTCTGTGATGATAGAGATGTGTTTGTCCTACTGGTCTACTGGGTGTATTGGGCAAAGCTACAATGCAAGGTGCAAATGGAACGATGGGATGGAACAATCCTGAATAGCAATGCCACATGTGCCACCCTAGGACCCAAGTCTCTCCAGCTGCTTGGAATGCATGCTCTTAGTGGTTGTGACAAAGGCAAGACAAGTGCGCTGAATACTTTACTTGTCGGAGACTTCCCAGGTCTGGCGAATGCGCTTGGTGAAGTTAGCTCCACCACAGAAGATGTCGTAGAGTCCATGTTAACAAGAAGAAGACAACAAACAAAATTATGGCACTACTGCCGATATCTGTAAATTTTGCACTTCATGTACTTCGTGCTCATCTGCAGGTGATGCTGTGGAAGTCTGCAAATCAGCAAGCCCCTCCTGAGGAGTCAGCAGATATCACAAAGTTTGGCTGGCAGATCAAGGACGACACCCCTGTGCCTGTCATTGCTCAAGTGGATCCAGCACCACCTGAGCTGATGGACATCATCTGGTGTCACAGTAAAGCACGAGAAAGAAAGTGCGGGACCGAGGCATGCAGCTGTCACAAGGAGCATCTCACATGTACTTCATTTTGCAAATGTGATGAAGACGTGTGCTGCAATCCTTACACCAAAAGAGTGACTGAAGACGCAACGAATGATGGAAATGATGAGGACGAGACTGAAGAGGAGAATGATGAGGACGAGACCGAAGAGGAGAATGATGAGGACGAGAACGAAGAGGAGAATGATGAGGACGAGAATGAAGAGGAGAATGATGAGACAGACAGTATTTTGGATCAAGATGACGGTGGCATGGACTTGGATGATGAGTGGGAGTGACAGTAAACACCAACTTATGGTATTGTGTATAACACATAACATATATCAAGTTACGGGTAAAGGTTTTATTACATATAACAAATAGACAACTTCAATTTATGTATTATGGACTATAGACAATCCTTAAAGCTCACAGATATTTAGGGAATTGATAGGATATTGGCCCAAAATCATGAAATAAAAAGGTATTGATAAGAGTTAGATCTTAGAGCATTTGGAGTTACCTTGATGCATTTCATGGTACCGTTATAAGTGCTTAAGATGCTTCTTACCTAAGATTTATATAACACTCTACAGATTTATTAGTAACGGATGCAGCTATTGAATTAAAGTGACGTTATACATTTAATAAGAGCAGGCGAAGTACAGGGAATAAATACCAGTGACAACCAAATTAAAAAATGGAAAATGTATTTCATACTATGGTTATTTACGAGAAATTTTGAATGGCATCTAGCAGCCATCTTGGATTTGAGCTGATCCCGCCATCTTGAACTTGAGTTAATCCCATCCTTTGATGAAATTATTATTCCCCAGATATGGCTTGCTCATATTGCACATTAGTTTTGGAGAGCAAGTTATATTTCCAAGATGGCGGATGGTGGCCATCTTGGATTTGAGCTGATCCCGACCTTTCAAGAGAATAGTAACGTTAGAAATGGATTCCTCGCACCAAAAAAAACCTTGAAATGATATATTGCACATTAATTTTGGGTAAGGGGCTCAAAAGTTGCATTTTCAAGATGGTCGATGGCGGCCATCTTGGATTTGAGCTGATCCCGACCTTTTAAGAGAATAGTAACTCCAGAAATGGGTTCCTTGCCCCAAAAAACCCTTGAAATGATAAATTGCATATTAATTTTGGGCAAGGGGCCCAAAAGTTGTATTTTCAAGATGGCAGATGGCAGCCATATTGGATTTATGCAAATTACGAGAGTTGCCCAAAGTTGCCAATTTGGCAACTAAACTAAATTTGCTCAGGGACCCCTTGAGACCACAAATCAAGAAAAAAACTTCATCTAGTACCAACTATTGCAAGGTTGGTGTACATGGCCTATGGGGGTGTCAACTGGACTAAATCTGTGCATATATTCTTTTTAAAAACTTACAGCTCAAAATTGAACGTGCATTAGCACTAACTTACAGCACGAAATGTAACAATGTAATATGCATCACTTAAAGAATATATTGTTATGAGTATCCATATTTAGAAAAAGTTACATCTTTATCAAGAAAAATCTTTTTTTTCCTCAAATACATAATTATTAAAAGGATGCCCAAAATAGTTTGCACTTAGTGCTTCTATTTTTACATGCTTTTACTCCGCTCTCTTAAGTGCTTTCAAAACATTTTCTGCTGCATGAAATCATTGAATTCAGCAATTCAAATATACTCTGACTCGACATGTAAAATGTTTTTGCAGCAGTAAAAAGGCACTCATCTACAGGGGGCGTACCAGGGCCAGGGGACAAAACTTCCAAATTGGCTCACTACTAAACTGATTTTCAGGGACTCTCTTTTGGAATTTGCAGGAGAGCATTAAATAGCTCTTCTGGAGCCTTCAAGGAGAGCTGTTTAGAGCATTTACAATAGAATGTAAAGAGAGAATGGTCAACTAAAAAGAGCTAAAAATCACCCTCCTATATCAGTCACATATGACGTAATTTGTGGTCAAATTTGACTAGAAAACAGGTAAAGTATTATTATACTAGGAATCTAGTATTTGACTACACCGAATAATACAATGTTATTTTAATAACATATATTAAAATATTTTACCATTGAAAACATAGCTCTTGTGCTAGTAAGTTTATACCCAACCACAAGGCACATATATCTTCATAAATGTATTTATTATCCTTCTATATTTATCTCTTTATTATTTAATAATGAATTTTGTAAAGGGTATCACTACAACACGCCCTGTGTTTCAGTGGCATCCTCATCATTTTCACATTATATTATCCGATATTTGTAAAAGCCTTTTTATATTGTAATTATATGTATGGTTGGAATTTGATGAAAATAAAACTGAACTGAACTGAATGTATTATGCAGTAACTTTGATAAAGCACTTTTGTACGAAACGTCAGTGAATTATTATTTTATATTAAAACATCGTTGAACAACACCTTTTTGTTCAGTTTCTTTCCACTTTTTACCATGCGATGTAACGTGGGACTCTTAACGTTTTTCTTGCTCTTTTTTACCCTTTTTTAAAAAGTCAGAGTTAGGTTTAGGGTCTGAGTCGGGTTAAAGCTTTCAATTTTTAATTTTAGTAAAACAGCTTGAGTGAAAATAACACTGCACAAATATGTTCCTATTGCATATAAGTTGATATACCGTATTTCGTCAAATAGTCGCCCCCCTCAAATAAACGCCTCCCCCACCAATTTTTCAACCAAGATGTTTCAAAAATGCCGATATTTCCATGCTATCTTGTGTAGTAACCTTACCAAGTTGCCCATATGGGCGATAATAGCGTCAGTTTTTGGCGAAAATCTGGATTGGAAACCTGGAAGTGAACCAGAATTCAGTGTTTCTAGTTCATAGTTCGTCATTTTAGCGTGAGAAGTTTACCTAATGATTTTAACAGGAATTATCATTCTAAAATTGACCTTGAATAAAAATGTAACGCCCCCGGGGGGCGTTTATTTGACGAAATACGGTATCTGAAAGCTTATGAATTGCACATTATAAAAAACATTATTGTGTGAAATTTCACTTTCAACTTACGGTCAATAAAAATGGGAAGGAAGTGAGCATCTCCATGAAGAAATGTTTGTTGACAATCTGTTGATAAATGTTGCCCTGTTGGAAAAATGAAAAATATGAATATTAATGTGAAACCTTATTAAATATGTGACACAATCTGGTCCATGGGGGCCAAAGGCGGGAAATTTGAAACTGATATAAAGGTAAAAAAATGTGGAGTAAAAAAACAATAAGAAAATAGGCATCAAAAAACTTCATATTAACTTTAGAACCAAGTATGCTAGACCTTTGGTGTTTTCAGTAAATGATAGCCTATTGTATGTATAATGTAATAATTACAGTAACTCAATTTTCAAAAATGCCTCCTTTGGCCCCCATGGACCAGATCGTGTCACATATAAAGTGTAATTGCTAAATATAGTGTGCCCTCTAACCCCAACCCTAACATGATGTTGAGGGCAGACTGGATTCTGCAATGGGATATACACTCCTTATTGAAGACATGTCCTTAATCATCCACAAAAGTAGTGACTTTCAAATGGGGTTTCCTAAATGGGTGACTCCATTTGAAATCTACACTCCCTATTAAGGTAATTCGTATTCGTTCAATCGTTGTGTAACCCCATTTGTTTGGCTCAAAAAGAAAAGAAAAGGGAGAATATCTGAAGGTAAAAGCCGATAGTTTGTGTCTTACTTTGTGAATTCAGTTAGATCTAAATAAATATTAAGCTTGAACTATATCGAGTTTCATTTAGCGAAGAAGATTGACAAATTTAAACCAAGAAAATTCTGCTGTACATTTCTGCAATCAGAAGTAGACTTGTGCTTGTACATCTGGCTTGTAGCCAAGGTGTGGTCCACTTTTCAGGGGGAAATGTGAAAATGTACGGTACACTAGAAGGATCAAATTAGAAAAAATTAGGCATATGAGCAAATTTCTTTTTTGAGAAAAAGGTCTACATTTTGGAAATTCCTCAACCACCCCACCCCACCCCACCCACAAAAAAATTCTTGGCTATGAGCCTGGTTAGTTTAATTATTATTATTATCAAGACATACCTTGTATTGTAAATATAATAACAAAAATGTTTGTGACAGGCTGAGAAGTGCAATTGTGAGTTGTATGGCCCACAGCCAGTCTGGTCTCTGTACCCACCATAATCGACACCTGTAAACAGTCGTAGAAATACCAACCAATTACTAGTATTCATTAGTATTCATAACTTGTTATTTTCTGTTATCTTGTTTTCAACATTTATTTATAACATTCGGCTGAAGCCAGGCAAAGCCCATAGTGCTCAGCTAAATTCAAGGGATGCCAACCGAATATGTCAGGACAGGGATATGGGAAGAGGTCCGATTTCATGGTTGTTTGATGGGATCATTTATTAGATTTTCAAACAAAACATCATGTACAACCAAATTTTAGGCTTAAACAGCGAAAGGTGATATCGTGCTAATGTATACAGATGCTTTTGAGTCGTTCTCAACTTAAATTTCCCCTCTTTTACAAAATTATTCACTTTTATAGTATTTTTTAAAGCTTTTTCGGACATAAAATGTATCTATTAATGCCAAAATTGGTGGCGCTATTTAGTTACTGGAAATTACCCTTTCAAGCTTTTAATACAAATAATTCCTTTTATTGTTTAATAAAATATGTTTATAAAATTTCCTTGTTGCTTGTTTCACCTATTCCATCTGTTTTAATGGCGGTATTAATCACCTAACCCTCACAAATAAAGAAATATGATTTAGGATAAATAGCGCCATCTATAGTTTGCATTTAGTTAATAATGAAGCCAATTCTATATACATCAAACAGCCGTGATTTTAGATGCAGGAGTACGCAAAAGCTGCGAGGACGAGCATGGATCGGCAACCAAACTTACACAAGGCAATGTGGGGAATAGATCCCGGCTGCAGTGGTTAGAAGTGAGTGAGAAGACCACTGCACTAACCCGTCCTCCCATTTTTTCCACTTACTCGATGCCCCTCTGCTTTCTGTCTGTACTTTTATATTCTCTAGGTACCTACAAAGTAGTATATTGGGGGTCTCCTCCCCCTCCGAACTGGCTGCCCAGCATCATCTACCAGACAAAAATCAACCAGAACTGCCCTTTTATACTGGTTCAATTTGTCACCCACACACAACTGACTCTGATACGCCATTGCCCCTCCCTTTACTATGTTTTGAATTTCTATGTTCATGCTATCCTGTGTGTATCACAGTCTTTTAGTATTCAAAAACAGATCAGATTTGGTTATCTTTTACCAAAACAAATTAATTAAAATAAAACCTGACCTAATTTGCTTTGTATGTTATGGTTATGCCAATCAAACAATTTCTTAGCCCTACTTCGATCAAATATAATAGCCTATTATGACAGCTCTTATATACAGGGTGTCCCAAAAAAAAGAGGCCCCACATTGCGCCCTCTTTTTCTCCTATTTCTGAAAAGTTGCTCAAATATATTTTGGTATGTAAAGAAACCTTCAATCGTTAGCTTTAATAAACCAAAACAATTATTTCAATCGGCTCATAACTTTTGAATATATGTCCTTTTAAAGAAATGTATCCGTTTTCACTCTGTCCACGGAGGAGGTTTGGCTACTTCAAAGATTGAAAAGTGCATATACCATGCATGAATATAAAACATTCCTCGATGATAACTTTATAAAATAACAACTTTATTTAAGGGAATGGGCTTTACCGGTGGGCTTATGGGTTATGGATTTTGTTAAGTGTCATTAATGTGGGCGAAATTGATGCGGGATGGGACTTCTTTTGCTATATTTGCAATTACTTATGTTTTTCTCGTTTCTTGCTTTCTTTTTATTGACAACATAAGTCATTTCTCTTTTTGGAATAAAAGGTAGCCCTGAAAAGGGCTGTTTAGTTTGTCTTTGGTTATTTTGAAGTGAGTTTGCTGTGCTGCTCTGCCTTCTACCTGGTTGCCTCCGACAGGTTTCAGCCCTAGTTCTCATTGCATTAATTGCGTTGCGTACCATCCTTAAGGCCTTGTGCGCCGGATACTTGCGAATGCAGCAGTAATCTGGGTAGCAAAGATGTTTGAAGCTAGCTGGTGATCCTCGCTTATAGTGAATGCTTTCCCAAGACTAATGATATTATCTATCCATGTCATTAACCGTGTGTTTCGTTTAAATCTTTGATGTAGCCAAACCTCATCCGTGGACAGAGTAAAAAACGGGTACATTTCTTAAAGAGGGCATATCGTCAAAAATTGTGAGCTGATTGAAATAATTGTTTTGGTTTATTAAAGCTAACGATTTAGGGTTTCTTTACATACCAAAATATATTTGATCAACGTTTCAGAAATAAGAGAAAAAGAGGGCGCAATGTGGGGCCTCTTTTTTTTGGGACACCCTGTATTACTGCATCTTAACTCTAATGGGGGCACGGTGGTGGAAAAGCACAGGCTTTGCATTGCAATTGGAGGATTGCGATGTTGAGCCCGACGGTGCCATCGTGTTGTGTACTTGGGCAATGCACTTTACCTCACTTGCCTCTCTCTATCCAAGGGTGAAATGGGAAGCTGTTATAAATATTGTCCATTGAGTGCTGCCCAAAGGTATGAATCATACCCATGGCATGTTCATACTATGAGCATGCCATGGGCATTATATGGCAGGCGACATATTTTAATGACAGCGGAGTAAATCTAAAGGGCCTTGATACATGTGAAAAGCTCTGTATAAATGCCTACAATATATTTAACTCTTCTGGTCTATTCAAAATTAATTTTTGTTTCATTTAGTTATTACTTACCATCTTATGTCAAGTTCTTCATCTGGTGTTACTTTGCTGCGAGAGAAGAGAAAAAAAACAGTGAACATAATTTTAAGTTTAAAATTCTCAGTACAAAATCCAATTTTGATGTTACATACCTCGATCAATGACAGTTTCGTGCTAACACTTATAGTCCAGGCAAAGTAATGGTTGACCTCAAACAAATTGCAACAGAATTTTTTTTACCACAATGCATTTCCATAATGTCCCTAGAATGACATACTAAAAGTCCCTAAATATCCAAGTGGTGGAAATATGCCTAATTTTAGCACTTTCTCGAATTGAATGACTAATCCCACCTCTTCCTTATCCAACACTCAACAGAGACAAAGGGAACTACTTTCTTCCGCACATATATGACCGAGTCCTAAAACAAACAGCGCCACAAACGTCAGCTCCAGCAGGTAGCAGCCATCGAGGTGCAGGGATTGGTCATTCAATTTGAAAAGGTGTTAAGTGTTAGCACGAAACTATCATTGATTGAGGTAGGCTATGTAAGATCAAAATTGTATTAATTTGTTCTAACAATTTTGAACTTAATATATCATTGACAATCCTGATGAAGTTATTTGCGCAGTGAACATAATTATTTAAGAAATAAAGGGTAATGCATGATCCTTTACACGAAAATAATGTGTCCGAGGCAGTAAAACGTAAATAATGGGTGAGGCGCAGCGAACCCATTATTTAAACGCTTTTTACTGCCGAGGACACGTTATTTTATGTAAAGGGATAATGCTGCACCCTTTATTTCTATTCTATTACCACAAAATAGTGTGATTTAAAGAGAAAATATCAATTTTTTGCCCAAATATTTCAAGTTGTTTACCTCAAGGTGGAGGCGCACACGCGTAGCCAAAGCGTATGCACATTCCAATAACACAACCTAACATTCCATTCTCCCCATAAGCAGGTATGCACATACAATAACACACCCCTGACATTCCATTCTCCCCTACATAAGCAGGTGTGCTGTGCGCTCTGCTGTGCGCTGTGATGATAGAAGAACATAAATTTCGTTGCCCTTGACACTTTATCGCTAATTAATGGTCTATCACGTGACGCGTTTCAACAAATCACAGTGCGCGATTTTGAATAATGGGTCGTGGGGGTAATAGAATCAACAATAAAGACACTATCAGCAATTCACCAAATCAGAAAATCAATTAAGGTACCAGTTATGTTCACCCCCTGTATATCCTAGACAAAGACAGATATATCATAATTGAAACCAGCAGCCAATAGCTCCATCTGTTAGCTCGAATTTAAGACCTCATTTGTTGAAATTGTTCAAGAAATAAAAACACGATGATCCAAAAACCCAAGGAAGATGCCAATTTAATAGTTGCAGTTTAATTGCTCCATCGCATGGCTTATTGATTTGTACACAAAGTGTTTGCAAACAAGAGAACTAGCGTTATGCTTCCATTGATTAGCACATTAAAATAATGTTTTATGGGCAAAGCGAAAGGAAAATCTTGTGCTTTCATTGATTAGAAGTTAGAACACAAAAGTGCAACTTTTGATTTTGTTTCTTCATTCGGTTTTACCGTTTCTTTAATTCTCAACCAATTTTAACAAATAAGGTCTTAAATCAGAGCTAAAGAGTACAGGTTTTGGCTGCTTGTTTTAATTTTGACATTATTTGTCTTTATTTAGGATATACATGGGTGAACACAACTGGTATCTTAATTCTTTGGCTTACTAGCTCTTACTGTACTTTACATGCAAGCAGGTGTTGAGATCAAAAGCACCCTATAAAAATGCCTTTAAGAAACTGATTGTGACCAAATGTTTGAAAAGTAAAGAAGTGGTTTACGCAAATTTTTAAAGGTTAATAGTAATTTACATGTTCATGAATAGAATCAACTACCAGCATAATATTTGAAAACACTGTATTATTAGGAAAGTTGATGATTTTCATCATGAACCCCATTTTCCTTTCATTATTTTAGTCCCAAACCCCAATAATCCTTACCCTAACCATAAACTTCACCCCAACCGATATCCGAAACCCTTATCCTAACCATTAACCTAACCATAACTCTGAACATAACTCCAAGACTCTAATCCTGACCCTAACCTTAGCCTAACCCTAACCCTATCCCTAACAATAACCCTAATGCTAACCCCAACCCTAAGCTTATCCCTAACCCTAACCTAAAATACCCTAAACCCTAACTAAAATGCCCTAAACCCTAACTAACATGCCCTAAACCCTAACTAAAATGCCCTAAACCTTAACTAAAATGCCCTAAACCCTAACTAAAATGCCCTAAACCCCAACTAAAATGCCCTAAACCCTAACTAAATGCCCCAAACCCTAACTAAAATGCCCTAAACCCCTAACTAAAATGCCCTAAACCCCAACTAAAATGCCCTAAACCCCAACTAAAATGCCCTAAACCCTAACTAAATGCCCTAAACCTTAACTAAAATGCCCTAAACCCTAACTAAAATGCCCTAAACCCCAACTAAAATGCCCTAAACCCTAACTAAAATCTCTAAACACTAACTAAAATGCCCTAAACCCTAACTAAAATGCCCTAAACCCCAACTAAAATGCCCTAAACCCCAACTAAAATGCCCTAAACCCTAACTAAATGCCCTAAACCTTAACTAAAATGCCCTAAACCCTAACTAAAATGCCCTAAACCCCAACTAAAATGCCCTAAACCTTAACTAAATGCCCTAAACCCTACCTAAAATGCCCTAAACCCTAACTAAAATGCCCTAACCCTAATCAAACCCTTTTTTGGACTAATGATCCTTCAGACTACTGGGCTGTTTCCCACAATCCTTGCTATAGGGGTCTGCTCAAAGAATGTATCCTACACTTCCCATAATGCATTTCCCCATTTAAATTTTCTGCACTAATTTGCTATCTAGTGCAACATGGGTCGATAGTAACACAATGTTCGCAATCAACAGGGCACATCCATATCTTGCAAAATATGCCTATCAACCCATATTTAGCCAGTCTATTATCAAAATGAAAGCAAAGTAAATCTGTACAAAGTATAATGGGAGTGTCATTTGATGAAATGAGGTGATGTATCATGTTGCAAAGGATTCTGGGAAGATATCTTCTATGGGGTCTGCTTACCTTAATTCTGTTGTTAGTGTTGCTTCTGTGGTAAAGTTGATTATGTCTTGTGATTCATCTGGACTGCTGAGGTCATGATGTGGAGGGATACTTGACGAAAAATTACAAAATCTGCTGAAAAATACAAAATGCAAAGACAAAAAATGCTAACATTATAGTTTGTCTGATAACTTATATTCTTGCATGTATATAACTAATAATCTACAGCCACAGGTGCTAAATTGTACCTGGGAAGGAAACTTACACACAAAACCACTGGAAAGATATGTTGTGAATGTTATAATTATGCACAGACAGCACCCAAGTTCAAAAACAAAAAAGGAGTGGCTTACCAGTGGTATCTCCAGGGGCCAAGGGGGAAGCTGCCCCCTATGAAAAGTCTCCCCACCCTAAAATTTAACTTTAACATTTTAAAGCCTTTTTTGTACTTTTAGCAACTTTTGCTATGCTACACATGAAAAATCTACACCAAGAAGTCTCACCAAAATTTATTTCTTCACAATTCAGCCCGCCTACTAAATATATGGCAAGGTGTTCAACAACTGTCTGTATATAGGGGGGTTTTTAGGTGAGATTTCATGGAAAACAGCCCAGCAGGGCAAAACACAATTATATTTTTCTTTAGAGTCTTGGATGTAATTTCCTAGGATGACATTTTCTTGGATAATTAGAATTCACTGACACTAATCCTCAAAGGATTGTGTACTAAGGCAAATGTAGTAATTGGCTGTTCCATTTACAATGTAACATCCACAACCCCCTGTGGAAGATCTTGGAAATATCTTCCACAGGGGGAGTATGTTTTTCGTATGTAATTGGTCAGGGTTATTCATTTTGAAAGTCATACTCCCCCTGTATTACCTAATATATCTTCCACAAGTGGAGTGAGTATTTCAAATGGAAGTTACCCAATTGTCTATTCTATTTGAGACTCATACTCCCTCTGTGGAAGAATTTAGAATCTTCCACAGGGGGATTGTGGATTTTAAATGGAATGGCCCAATTGCAATTTGTACTGCTGAGGGCAGTATCTGAAATTACAAATGGACATTAGATTATTCCTTTGTGCCAAATGCCTTTTATAGCAATCTCCAGGTGCATTTGAAATGACCAAGGTATGAATGGTCAGTAAACTAGAGCGGTTACTGCACCATAGCTGAACCATAGGGCTCAGCAGTATATTGTGGTATACCATTGTCACCTGGGGTGTCATACTTTCTTGGGATTTTGAGATATAGACCCAAAATAGGAATATTGACCGAGTCTTATGAGGAGTGAACCCCCCGGTGAGGTCATTATTTTTATTACTTTTTCACTTTCATTTGACACCACTCAGGGAGTCATACCTTTGTGGCATTTCAGACCTGTTAAGCGATTTTCATTATCTGCATCAATAATTATATTATTGAAAAATAACACTTGGATGTTTTGCAAAATTTCATTCTACAAATCATATACTTTGAAAACTTGCTTGATTTATTGTTGTTAACAAGTTATGTACATTATACAAAAGTGTTGTTGTTTCAGCCTTCTTAACAACATATCTCAATAACCACAGGACCTACAAAAATATATCTGCGATATTTGAATTCTTCTACACACACGCTATGAAAAGATCAATGCAAGTGGTTTTGCCAAAGCTCAGTACCATTTACAAAATGCTGTGAACTACCAAATCGGAACAGTTTAAAATAGTTGCTAACCTTAAACAATGTTGTTTAAACTTTTACACAGCATTTTCACAGTGTAATGTGCTATTCCAATTACAATCCACACTACCCCTGTGGAAGATTTTGGAAATACCGTAAACAGAGGGAGTATGTTATTCAAATGTAATTGGTCAAAGTTATTCATTTTGAAACCCATACTCCCCCTGTATTATGGCTTTACCTATATCTTTCACAATTTGAGTAAGTTTTTCAAATGAAAGCTACCCAATTGTCTATTCAAAACTTATACTCCCTCTGTCAGAGTATTTACCTAAATCTTCCATAGGGGAATGTGGCTTTTAAATGGAATAGCCCAATGAGCCATTACAAAGGCATCTCATTATATAAACTAACAATTTCAATACAAATCATACACAACAAAGCCTTTAGAGATATTCTTCATAATTTCTCCATTTGCCCGAAACTGAGCATCATGAATAATTCCCATTAAAATTTTATATCTCCAATTACTGCTGGGACTTCCTAGAATTCTGAAAACACAGCCCTCTAAAAAGGACTCCAGGGAAAGATTAACATCCTACTCATGTTTATGGACCTAGAGTACCAAGTTAAATTTCAAATCAATTCTCATTAAAATTTATATCTCCAATTGGCGCTGGGAATACGATTGTCAGTCCCAATTTGATTCTCCAGAAGTACTATAATCTTTTTATATCTTTTCTAATTCCCCCAAAAAAGTGATAAAGTGCTCATTTTTGATTCAGACTCGATGCTTTTAAAACACCGCAGCTAGGCGCGATGAAATTAAAATGTACATTTTTGAAAAGCAGGCGGGGTCTGCATCTTCTTTTATGGTCATTATGCCAACCTTAAACTTTCTAGCAGCCAATCACAAGTGTCCATGACTGCGATATCGCAGCACGATGCAAAAAAGGGGAACAAAATCCAACTACATCACAGACCAAAATTTCCACCGCGCGATGAGAATTTTCACCGCCAAGCTCGTAAAAACCTGGCTCAGATTTCAATTTTATATCATCAGAGCATCGCATCGCACTGCGATGCGGAGTCTGAATCGGACTTAAGGCAGGAATCAGTAATTTATCATAAATTAAGACAGCTACCTATGCAAATGTAGCATTGCTTATTTGTATTGCTCGCAGGCACCATCTTATATTACAAACTAAATTAGATTCACTTCTGCGTGTCAAAAACCTTAACCACTGTAGTATTGCTTGCATTTTATTCAGATTCCTCTTTCTGCTTTTTCTGTTTCAGTTTTCTCTTTCTCCTGTAAGGGCTAACAAAATATGATGTTTCAAAGTTGTGGGTGATTCAAAATACAATGCAGAATACACTGTTATTTTCCTTTTTTCAAATAAATTTCCAAGTCAAATTCCTCATACAAGGCTAAATAAGTCATACTGTAACATTCATTTTCGTGCCCTTTGCATTAACAGTTACCGTGAAAATAAAAAATGCATGAACATGTTCCTTTACGTATAAGTCTATTTACGAAACCTCAACATCATTAACTTAAAAGCAAGCAAAGCAGTCTAAAATCAGCAAAGCGTAAACAATTACACTCGCAGTTACCACTTTTACGGTATCTTAAGGGGGTACTACACCCCTGTGGTAAATTTGTGACTATTTTTGCATTTTTCTCAAAAAATAATAACACACTGGTAGTCAAAGTTATGTATATTATTGGGGCAAGAAATCCAATTACTACACTGAAATTTCAGTGACTCAAGACAAGCGGTTCAGTCTATATGATAGGAAACGAGGTACATCCTTGTGGTACCTTATTTCTTATCATAAATAACAAACCGCTTGTCTTGGGTCACTGAAATTCCAGTGTAGTAATTGGATTCCTTGTCCCTATAATATACATAACTTTTGTTACCACTGTGTTATTAGTTTTGAGAAAAATGCAAAAATAGACACAAATTTATCGAGGGTGTAGTACCCCTTAATGCTCTTTTCATTTTCCTTTTTTATAAAGATAGTTGTTCCAACAAAAAAAACATTCAAAGCAAAGTTTGGACCATTACTTGCCTTTTCACTTCCACCTATATGGCTAATAAAACAACATGATATGTCTAATAAGTCTGACCTGTATTATAATTTTTTTTAAAGCACCTGCTCTAAAAAAATAATCCATCTCTTTGTGCTGAAATATCATGGAGTATTGTACTGGAAATGGGCTATTCCATTTAAAATCCACACTACCCACGTGGAAGATTTTGGAAATATCTCCCATAAGGGGGAGTATGTTTTTCAAATGTAATTGGTCAGAATAAATCATTTTAAAATCCATACCCCCTCTGTATTACAGCTTTCCCTATATCTTCCACAACTGGAGTGAGTTTTTCAAATACAAGTTACCCATTCTATTCAAAATTCATACTCCCTCTGTGGATGACTTTAGCTAAATCTTCTACAGGAGAAGTTGTGGAGGATATGCTTTAGGTTTTGAAGGCTTATTTGTTTTTTTGCTTGCTTGTTGATAATATGTTTCATGGTTAAAACAACTATCATTTAAACACAAGTTTCCACAAATAAACACAATTGCTATTTTGTATTTCAAAAAGATTTTCTAAATAGTTACTGCACAAAAATTGAAAGCTATATACATGTAGCACCTTTCTTTTTGTACCTTATTTATTAGATTTGTCTTCGGTTTTCATTAATTTGAAAATCATAAATTGCTTCATCAACAAAATAACACACACTTGTGTGACACTCACTTCAATTTAATTGCACCTAATTTTCAAATGACTTTGTAAATTGATTGATGCATTTAAAATTTGACCCAGATTATAGATTTGAATCACTGTATTACTACGTCACTTCTGAGTGCATAATGATATTTAATTTTACAATTTGAAAATAACTTCTCAATAAAAAAGCAGTGCAGAAATAGGTTATATTGTTTGAATGAATACTAATCAATGCTTGAAGTGTTTCTATGGCAACAGGTTTTAATTTGAGTCATCTTCATAATAATAATCATACCCATAATTATCATCCTCATCATCATTCATTTCTTTTCTTTCTTTCTTTCTTTCTTTCTTTCTTTCTTTCTTTCTTTCTTTCTTTCTTTCTTTCTTTCTTTCTTTCTTTCTTTCTTTCTTTCTTTCTTTCTTTCTTTCTTTCTTTCTTTCTTTCTTTCTTTCTTTCTTTCTTTCTTCCTTCCTTCCTTCCTTTCTTTCTTTCTTTCTTTCTTTCTTTCTTTCTTTCTTTCTTTCTTTCTTATATAAATTCGCTAAATGTATTTGAATGGGGCTTCAACTTCGTCAATACTGCTGTTTTTTTGTTTTTTGCAAATTTTTTAATTTCAAAAATACCAAATGATAACTTGAATGAATTATCCTTCACTTTTAAGCAATTTATGAACAATTTTAATTTTTTTACCCTTCCGCCAAATTTTTCATTTCAAAAATACCAAATGATAATTTGAATGACTTATCCTTCACTTTTAAGCAATTTATGAACAATTTTATTTTTTTACCCTTCCATGAGGGATCACTGAATGGGTCTTTAATTCTTACTTAACCTGGGATGACCAATCAATCTCTCATTATCACAACCATCTTCTTCCTTTTCCTCCTCCTCTTCCTCCTCCTCCTCACTGCATCAGTCATTTATTTATTATCATCATAACCATCTCCTTCTTCCTCATCCTCTTCTTCCCCTGCACCCTCATTCTCCTCCTCCTCATTATTGTCATTGGGCCCATTCATCTGCATTTCTCACCTACCCCCAAACCTCTTTCAACCCAAAATATTAATATTCATATTTTCAAACATCCTTTGCCAAAACTGACAAACCATACTCATACGTTTCTCATTTTCTTATTCAGAGAGCAGTATTTTTACACATTTCTCCCAGGGGCGTTTTCAATTTGAGAAGCCATCAATAATATAATATAGATGGTTTGTGAAAGTGCATGAAGACTTGCAAAGAGGTAGATGTGCTTTGTTCGATGTGTTGTCAATGTTAGGACATGTTTCCTTCTACATGTAGGGGAAGTGGATGTAATTATGAATTCTTTTTGAGAACATCTTTATTGTTAGACATAATTTAACATTTAGCCTGTATATAAACCATGGAGCATTATAGCATTGATCTGATGCTTCTTTCATATAGGGTTAAAATAAAACAACTAGCAGTGTGGAATGATCTATTAAATCCATCTCTTTGTGCTGAAATATCATGGAGTCTTCTACTGGAAATATCTAATTACAAATAAAAAAATCCATTGAGTGAATCATAGAAGGAGTGAAGTTGAACCTTACTTTTTTACAATAAGACCTGAACATTATTTCTTTAAATTTCAATTGCAATAGAGGTTATCCACTTTACTCAAGTGTGACTTCTAACAAAAGGTGCTGGTTTCCGTAGTATTCCTCATTCAAACCAATTCAATGCAAGACTTCTGGAAGTCCTAAACAAGGTATAGCAGTCACTGATAGGATATATGCAGCTTATAGAACATGGATAACCTCTATTTTCTGAAAAGATTATACTTTTTACCCCAAGTTGTTAAATGCCTTTGATGGATATTAAATGATGATGAGTCTTAATAGTTTTTGAGCTAAGCGCCAAGCTCTGATAACCGAAATAGTTACCAGTACGTATTCTACATAAAATCAAATGAAGATAAGCACATTTTTAATTGCTTTAAATAGCTTAGTACACTTTTATCAAAACATATCATTCTTCTTTCTTCATTTCTTCCACTTCTTTCCCCCCTTCCTCTCTTTCTCCTCCCTTCCTTCCTTTCTTCCTCCCTTCATTTAATAATTCAATCAAAACACATAAATTGAGAACAAATATTAGATATTAGTTTCCAATGGTAATATGCAATATAGTAAACAAAATTAATTCAGAAATTAATAAAGCACTTAAATAATAAAATATTCAGAATTTAAACAAGGATTGAGTGCATTTCTGAATTGGTGGTATATGATATGATATCAATACAAAAAGATATATAAAGCAGTTTCTGCATCACTCCTTACAGTATAAAGAAATTTAACCCAGTCTTTTTTACCAGAGTAAATATTGGTATATGAAATACTAAACTAACTCTGAAGACTTAAATTTCCCATCTACTCACTATACAGCCTTAACTAAATGAAGCTAATACGAGGGGGTATCCAAAAGTTTTTGACATCACCCAGAAGCGAAGGAGCTATATCGATGAAATTTTGTCAGTGTAATTACTGGTCCTTATGTACATTATGGTCCAAAAATGGTCTCATGAGTATGTTTACTTTCTTTACAGGTGGCGCTTAGATGGGCAGTAGCGCATAACCTTTAAAATGGTGAAAATTGAGGCATGCAGCGTGATTAAGTTCCTGCATTTGAAGGGTTAGGCCTACAATGCTCAGAAAATCTATGATGAAATGAAAGCTATCTATGGTGATGATTGCCCATCATATGGTACTGTTGCTTTTTGAAAAAGGAATTTCCAAACTGGCCACATGTCCCTCACAGATGAGCCAAGAAGTGGGTGTCCATCACTTTCGGATGATGCGGCCACAGTGAAGAAATTCAAGAAAGTGGAGGATCTTATCATGAAAAGGTTATGCGCCTACTGGCCATCTAGCGCTACCTGTAAAAAAAAAGTAAACATACTTATGAGACCATTTTGGACCATAATGTACAAAAGGACCAGTGAATACACTGACAAATTTTCATCGATATAGCTCTTTTCCTTCTTGGTGATGTCAAAAACTTTTGGATACCCCCTCGTATATACCACAGTGCACTGGTTCACAGTCTTGCAGAGTTCTGATTCCAGGCATTATAATACAGAGCTAGAAATGGGGATAAATTGAGGCCAGCCTATCTGACTTTGACAAAATGAAGATCTGAGATGCAAATCACAATATAAAATGGCTGCCTTCTGTGCAGTGTCTTAGCTAGCCACCTGTCTGGCTGTCTAAAATTTTAAACCGGGAGTTTGCTCCTGGGACGGGCAAAATGAATGCCTTTGACAAATGCTGCATTATAATTGTAGGTATTGACAAAGGCTGTTTACCTTTTTAGTAGACCAGCTTTGCAAAACAAGGCCATAGCAAGACATATTTGAACTTTTTGAACCCCCAATGGGCTGTAGAGGTCTGGAACATGTTTTAAAGGTCAAATTAGGACAGGGAATTTTATTCAAATGATGGGCAAACCTCAATTTCTAGCTAAGACCCTGCTTCTGTGTATGCTTAAAAGCAGGCCCGTATGCAGGATTTTTTTTTGGGGGTGCTGATTTTGAAAAAGTGGACTTTTTTCCAAGGGGGGGGGGCGATTTTGTGAAAAGTGGACTTTCTCCCCAAATTTGGACCTTTTTGACCAAAAATACGTAAAAACCTGATTTTTTGATCGCACGCTCGCAAATTCTTAAATTTTGGGACTTTTTGTATACTTATGCAAATTTGGGGAGGTGCGGTCGCACCCCCCACACCCCCCCCCTGCGTACGGGCCTGCTTAAAAGTGAGATATTTTGTAAAGAAATACCTTCAAAAAAGGCTTATTAGTGAAGGTCATTAAACACAGTGAATATGTCATAAAAAGTGGATTAAAAAGCTTGCCGACAAAGCGTTCAGATGCAAAAAGCGATTTATATGCATTTTTCTTGATTTTGAAACAAAGACAAATATGACTCATTAAATAGGCTATAAAGAAAATATGTGCAACTTTTGTATAGTTTCAAAAATAAATTAACAGTGGTGTAGCTAGGGGTTGTGGTGCCCAGTGCCAAAGGATGAATAATGCCCCCCCCCCCCCATTCTTGAAACAATTACACACAGAGCGTGCTAAATTTGCATAAATACCACTAAGTAATTTTGGTTATAATGATGTTAAGCTCAGTGAATTTTGGTCTTAAATTGATCTTTCAAATGAGTATTCGTGCTGAAAAGCGTGCAATGCGCACAGAAATTTTGACTTCATTACTTTGAATGGGGCACAAAATCTATGCAGAATTGGTCAAATTAAATTGAAAAGCAGGGTGTAAATTAAAAGCTATATATAAGGCGGATAGATGGTGATGGCCTTAGCTCAAGAATCTGAAAATGGCATTAAGAATTCTTAAAATATCACAAGAATTATCAATAACAATAATTAATATCACAAGGCAGCACAGAGCCTGTAATAAACTCTTCCTATCACAAGGCAGCACAGAGCCTGTAATAAACTCTTCCTATCACAAGGCAGCACAGAGCCTGTAATAAACTCTTCCTATTATGGCTACCTCATTGCAATATCACTTTACACTAAATATTTGCTTGCTTCAAAATCAAATAATGATATTGATTGTTATCAAATAATACAAATAATGATGCAAATATTGAGGGATTCAATTTTCAAAACACATTGCGTTTTTTTGTTAAATAAGATACTACGTGTTGTAACATGGGAGATGTTTTAAATGAGAAAGGAGGAAAGCAGTGGCATAGCATGGGTCATCATATTGGGGGGGCACCGACCATGATGGGGGCACCAGGTCTGATGGAGGGGGCACAAGCTATTTTTGGCCATTTTCCTATGGGATTTTCTACATTTTGCAATCAATTTGCTATGCCACTGTGAAAGAACAAGAGGCCAACAGCAGACAGAAAAGAGAGGAAAAGAGAGAGAGATTGACAGAAAGAGATGATTAAGAGAGATAAAGAGAAACTAAGGGAAAGCAGTGGTGTAAGCCAGGGCTCTTTTAGAAGAGCGGGAAAGTTAGACGAAAATTGTAAAAAATTAGCTACAAAAATGGACTAAAAATATATAAGTACCAGGATGGCCAGCATCAAACAGGGGGGCAAGAGGGTGGCAAGATCTCAGAAAGGGGCAGCTGGCTCCCTGGCTACACCACTGAGGGAGAGTCTAGAGTACCAGGGAGAAAGCAAAAACAAGAGATAGAGAAAGAAATGCATTGCATTATCTGATAGATGCAAAGTGCAATCCCTTGCAAAAGGTCATGCAGAATATAAATTAATTGAGTCGGAATCAACATCCTCATGTAAGTTAAAGGCCCTTTCAGTGATTTCACAGGAACATTAAAAAAAATGGAAATTTGTCAGAGTTGCTTAGAAATAAAGAATCAATAAGTCTACAGAATTTCATTAAACCACTTTTCCCCTAAATACATCGACAAATTAGTCAAAAAACAGAAGTTTTAGAAAGGTTTTCTACTTCAACTCAGATCGACTCGAGAAAATCGAGATTTTCGTACAGTGCGCCACTAATCGACTGGAAAAACTTCCTAGTCCAGTGTTTCTAACACAGGGAAGTAGAGTCTAAATTGATTTAAAACAGACGCTTAATTTTTGTAGTAGAAAACAAAATAAGCAATTAAAGGTCACCGAGGCAAACTAATGGTCAATTCAAATATGAAAAACAGTTAAAATTGTGTATTTTGTTTAAAATAGTAGCTACTGATGTAATAAGTAGTAGAAACAATACGCATAGCAGCGTGTTGGTGCGTGGAGAGTGAGCTTCTTTTCGATCTCGAGTCGGACTTTTGTACTGTCAGTATCAAAAGTCCAGAATCATGCAAATGCTTTATTTTGTCTAAAATACACGGCTTTCGACCGAACCACTAGCAGGCTATGTTAGCACATCTATGCCAATTACAAAGGTACCAAAATCTGAATTTTGATGATTTTTACGATCGTCCGGATGAGTAAATCACTGAATGGGCCTTTAATATGATAAATCTTATAACCTTCACTGACGACAGGTTGCTCCAAAAATATAGCTCTAAATATTTACAAATAGAAATGATTTGTGTAACCTTTACAAAAATTTATTATCTAGAGGAGCACTCGGAATTTAGCTATTATCATCAGTGGCAGGGATTTATTCGTTTGTTTGCTTGTTTTTAGTTCTTATGTGCATTAGTTATTCAACCAAATCAATTAATAATTAATTGAGTGCTGTAAACTAATTGATTGATTGAATAATTATGGATTGATTAATTGATTGATTGATTGATTGATTGATTGATTCATTCATTCATTCATTCATTCATTCATTCATTCATTCATTCATTCATTCATTCATTCATTCATTTTCCCAATAATTACTGTTCCATTTATGTTTCAATCTTGCAATACTTTTAATTAAACATAACACTTCAAACTTAAATTTTCTTAAATATAGTTTAAGGAACATGACGAAAAACCTCCCTGTGGGGCATAATAATAGTCGCTTAATTTTGGTCTCAGAAGATTTTGCCGACATGTGTGACATTATTAAATTCATGTTAGAGTCCCAGCAAGAATGCCAGTGCTATCTCAATCGTGCAATAAATTGAGTTGATAAAACCTCTGTGGAATAGTGTGACGATTAATTCAAATACGAAAGGAAATTGGTTTTCTTCCATTTAAGGGAACATAACTCTATCCATGTGGGTGTCAACTGCAGATGACAAGTTTTAAAAAAATTATTCAAAAATTTCATAATTGTAAATTTTCATGACCATATTTGGAATCAGCATGAAAAATGCATTAAAATGAGTACAAACAAGACCAGTATTGGTTTAGTGGTTCTTAAGATAGCTTTTGATGTTTTGAGTAAATATCTCAAAACTTGAAGCCTATGGCTAGCATGCAGCATATTAACTGATCAGAAGACAGGCCGGCAACTTCAGAGTAATGCTCTGCAACATCCCATGTTTATAAACATGTACAAGCATCTTCCCAATTACATGTGTGATATAGATAGTTTGCTGTATTGCTGAGGATAGAATAATATTAGCAACCAAAGTGCTTTGACATACTGCATCTATGTACCAAAAGAGATCTGGGAATAAAATCCTGCAAGGAAATTAGAATGCACCACCTTCTCATATCATATGTGGAATAAAGAACATTGTTTTAAAGGTATGTTGTATTCCTTATGACAGAATAATTAGATATGGGAACGGTAATTTTTGTTGAGCTTTATTTTACCATAAAATCCTAAACAGGAATTAAAATGTACCATTGAGCTGAATAAATAACTTGTTTGTTTCCTGTACACTGCAAAAATTGTGTCTTGCATGGAGACATGTCTTCCAGTAGATGTCTTTGTGCAAGTCACATATATAACCACATGTCTTGTGGTTAGTCATGACTGTATGTATATGAGTCATGTCTAGTTTAGAGACATATGAAATTGCGATAAGACACAACTTGAAGAATTAGTGACTTGTTAAAAGTCACTTATTCAATAATGTGTCTTTAATTAGGACATGAAGTATAGACATGTCCCATTCTGCTCCTATATTTGAGACAATTGACTTAAGGCTAGCTACATACTTTTTTGATGCCTTGTAGCTAGTCATGTCTTAAATGGAAAGACATGTCTTAAAATATCCGCTCTCCCACTAAAGACATGTCTTATGAGAAGACATCGCACATGATAATCAGGGTAAACACATCCTTTTCTATGTGTTTTACAGTTAGTCATGTCCTGAAACATAGGTGTTCCAAAGACCAAGACGCAAGATGTACTCCCTATTCCAGAAAAATACAGCACTAACTGCTGTATTTTTCTGGAATATTTTTCTGGAATAACTGCTGTATTTTTCTGGAATAACTGTTGTATTTTCTGGAAAAACTGCTGTATTTTTCTTGAATAACTACTGTATTTTCTGGAATAACTACTGTATTTTTCTGGAATAACTGCTATATTTTTCTGGAATAACTGCTTTATTTCCTGGAATAACTGCTGTATTTTCTGGAATAACTGCTGTATTTTTCTGGAATAACTGCTGTCTTTACTGGAATAACTGTTGTATTTTCTGGAATAAAGGCTGTATTTTCTGGAATAACTGCTGTATTTTTCTGGTATAACTGCTGTATTTTTCTGGAATAACTGCTGTATTTTTCTGGAATAACTGCTGTATTTTTCTGGAATAACTGCTATATTTTTCTGGAATAACTGCTGTATTTTTCTGGAATAACTGCTGTATTTTTCTAGAATAACTGCTGTATTTTTTTGGAATAACTGCTATATTTTTCTGGAATAACTGCTATATTTTTCTGGAATAACTGCTGTATTTTCTGGAATAATAACTGTATTTTTCTGGAATAACTGCTGTATTTTTCTGGAATAACTGCTGTATTTTTCTGGAATAACTGCTATATTTTTCTGGAATAACTGCTGTATTTTTCTGGAATAACTGCTGTATTTTTCTGGAATAACTGCTGTATTTTTCTGGAATAACTGCTGTATTTTTCTGGAATAACTACTGCATTTTCTGGAATAACTGCTGTATTTTCTGGATAACTGCTGTATTTTTCTGGAATAACTGCTGTATTTTTCTGGAATAACTGCTGTATTTTTCTGGAATAACTGCTGTATTTTTCTGGAATAACTGCTGTATTTTTCTGGAATAACTGCTGTATTTTTCTGGAATAACTGCTGTATTTTTCTGGAATAACTACTGTATTTTTCTGGAATAACTGCTGTATTTTTCTGGAAAAACTGCTGTATTTTTCTGGAATAACTACTGTATTTTTCTGGAATAACTGCTGTATTTTCTGGAAAAACTGCTGTATTTTTCTGGAATAACTACTGTATTTTTCTGGAATAACTGCTGTATTTTTGTGGAACAACTACTGCATTTTCTGGAATAACTGCTGTATTTTTCTGGAATAACTGCTGTATTTTCTGGAATAACTGCTGTATTTTTCTGGAATAACTGCTGTATTTTTCTGGAATAACTACTGTATTTTTCTAGAATAACAACTATATTTATCTGGAATAACTGCTGTATTTTTCTGGAATAACTGCTGTATTTTTCTGGAATAACTGCTGTATTTTTCTGTAAAAACAACTATATTTATCTGGAATAACTGCTGTATTTTTCTGGAATAACTGCTGTATTTTTCTGGAATAACTACTGTATTTTTCTAGAATAACTGCTGTATTTTTCTGGAATAGGGAGTATACAGGAAACAGTTTGTTGCTGTTGTTGTCAAGCCTTGCAGTCTTGATATTGTTAATTGTCTCTGATCCTCTAGTGAAATTCTAGGACTGTTTCTATAACTTTTTACTCTAAGATTACAGTCTAAGTGCTCTGCAATGCCTTTCACAAATAGCCACCACTTAAAATTGTGCAATTTAGCTAATTAGAAGTCAGAACTGAACAGGGATGCAAATTGTGCGGGAGCGGGGAGCACCGCTCCTAGGATATGACAGTCAAAATTGAGGAAATGATGCCTTGAGAAGAAAAAAGAAAGAGAGGAAAAATAGGAAGGGGGAAGGAAAAGAAAAGGAGAGAGGAAGAAGAAAAGGAGGATCCAGCAGAGGAGTGAGGTATTAGATGACGAAGAGGGAACATATCTCAGCAAAAGTTAATAGGTGAGGGCTGTGAGGCAGTGTTGAATTTGTCAACAAGTATATCAACTAATATCCAGGGTGTGAGAGTTCAGATTAAAATCTGAATTCAGATTTTTTGATCTTGATTTTTATCTCTTTTTCTGCACTTCCTCTGTACCAAAGTATAGTGCTTTCCAAATTTGTTTCAGACTTTTTTTTATCTGTGGTCACTCACACCCTTGGATATCAGATGTGCTTTCTGACAACAGATTTGGGAAGAAGTTTGAAAGGGTGCTTGAGACAATGAAGCAATGCCCTGCAGGGTGCCCCTAGATAAAAAAATGAAAGAGAAAAGTGCTCCATCTGACAAGAATAATAGAAATTGGAGGGGCAAAGGAAAAGAAAGGGGAAAGGAGCCTGTGTCCCACAAAATTTACCCTAATCATGTGGCCAAACAAGTGTAAAATACCAAATTTTGCGCGCTACGCGCGTACCCTTTTATCCAGTACAGCCCTTTGCAGAGACAGTTTTTGTTCTTTACATGTAGAGTCTCTCTAAAAAAACATGCTATGTTATTATTCTCATCTTTCGAAGTAGAATAAAGCTATTTTATGTCTGGTATGATTGAGGAAATCTTGAGCCCAAAACCTTGCTCCTGAGGAAGAAATCACAATTTGCATCCCTGGAACTGAATATGGATTAGGAAGGATAGAAGGTCAAAAAAATTTCAAAATTCAAAAATCTTAAATATTTATGAGAGGACTAAGAATCTCTAAGGAATTGATATGGGTTCAAATTAAAAATTTATACACTATTCTAATCAGTGTAATGCCTGTGACACTTAGCATGTTTATAGTGTGAGCAGATGTATGGGACTTTGGCATATAAATTCTGTCCAGTCAGAAATTGTCCGAAAACTTGCTCGCTATAAACAAGCGCCGTAATGGGTATGTACTGCGCAACGATATCCTTCTCAACAGAAGGATATTGGCACAAGATATTTGCACTATAAACACACAAGGATAAATTGTGTGTTGTGTTACCAGAAGTAGCAGCCTCTTCATCTGTCATTGGATATGCACAGGACATTCAGAACTCTTCTCAGTCCCAAGAGTTATCAAAGCAGAAGCAACAAGTAGGTTCACTATGATCACACTGTTGGACAGGCTTTGCAAGTGTAACCTCAGAGACATTTCAGATGTACGGTAATGTTAGTTGGCCGTTGGTACAAGATTTGTGCGGTAACTTGTACATACAAGTACTATTGTAAAGGATGTACTATAGATTTACTGTAACCATGCACTGGTCATATACGTAAAATATGTCAAAAATGCAATAAAAATAGGAAAACACCATGCATACAAACCATTACCATGATTATGTTGCAATACATTACTGCTACATTTTTGGTATTTTTCACAACTAACTAACAACGATTATCCCTCAAATACTTTCAAAATTTCTAACATAAGAAATGTGGTGGTGGACATGACATATCTCAAGTTTACCACACGGCCCTGTGAAAACCAACTGAAAGGCTCTTTATACTTTTCCTGTATTGAAATCATATTAAAAAGACAGATAAAATGAATATCCAATTCTGTCATTGCCCATTATTATGAATACTTTGTGTGCAGAAACACTTATGACTGCAAATAACTTTAATACAAAAGTACTATCTATCACCCATTCCCGTCAACCATTTCATCACCATTAAATTCAACCTGACACCATTACCATTCACTTCCATTAGTGTTAAATTACTGTATACATAACCTGTGTCTTGCATGTCTTACTTACAGCAAGACCCTGAGCTCATATTATATGTTAATGGGTGGATCTTGAATTTCATACATACATGGAAGAAACACATCAACAGGGCTTCAGTAGATTTTACAATTTTAATTATGGTGCATAATCCTATATTCAGAAGATTTGAATTTGGCAAATAATGCTTTCTTCAGTAGATAGTAGCATTTAAATGTGGTGCATAATGCTATCCTCAGTATAGCAGTTAATTATGGTATATAATTCTATCTTCAGTAGATACTATCTACTAGATAGTGCATTTAAATATGGTGTATACTAATATCTTCAGTAGATAGTATTATGATATCTTAAATAAACAGCACAATATTAAATATTATGTATACTATATACTGATGTAGATAGCACAATTAAAATGTGGTACAGAATGCTATCTTCAGTAGAAAGCACAATTTAAATATGGTACACAATGCTAGTATAGTGCATTTAAATATGGTACATAATTTTCTTCAATAGCTACCATGATTCAAATGCAGTGCAATACATAATCCTATCTTCAGTAGATATCACAATCTCAATATGGTGCATATAATTCTATCTTCAGTAGATAGCATAATTTAAATAAAGTGCATAATGCTATCCTCAATATTGCAGTTTAATTATGGTGCAAAATTCTATCTTAGGTAGAACATACATTTAAATATGGTGTATACTAATATCTTCAGTAGAAGAAGCTATCTTCAGTAAATAGCACAATTCAAATATGGTGCACAATGCTATCTTCAGTAGATAGCACAATTCAAATATGGTACACAATGCTATCTTCAGAAGATATCACAATTCAAATGTGGTACACAATGCTATCTTCAGTAGATAGCACTATTCAAATATGGTACACAATGCTATCTTCAGAAGATATCACAATTCAAATGTGGTACACAATGCTATCTTCAGTAGATAGCACTATTCAAATGTGGTACACAATGCTATCTTCAGTAGTAGATAGCACTATTCAAATATCGCACACTATGCAATCTTCAGTAGATAGCACAATTTAAATATGTTTCATTTCATAATGCAAATTATCAAAAATGTATACTTTCTTATGTATTTTATGAATTTCAAACAAATCAAAATTATTTGACATCAGAAAGACATTTCTCTTATTCAAAATACAATTTGGTGTGCCTAATGTATGCTCATGTCCCACAAAAATAATGTGCAAACGTTGCTATCTGAACCCTTTGTTCTTTGCTGCTTGCTTTGCCTTTTAAGTCAATCAAAAAAATTCTAACTTTAGCCATATGGGGTGTACGGATTTCACCTGGAATAGCCCAAAGGAGGAGGACAACTGCATGTTTATTTTAGCAGTCCTCTCTCTTGTGTAGTGTTATTTCGATTCAGAAAATGAATTCTGATTCAATTCTTATTTTCTAAAATCATTTTGATGCAATTTCAATTCAATTCTTCTCTGGTTTAAATCATTTTGATTTAATTTCAATTCAATTGCATTGAAATTAACTGCTAACCAATTTCAATTCCAATTCACAACATTTGAATTCAATTCAAATTCAATTCTTATTACCAACACTGATACATTTCAGGGAGAAAGTTTATTCTAACTGATAAGCTGACAATACAGGTGAAATGGCAGAATCAAAATACATGTTGCATGCATTTTCGATTCAATGAATAATTGAATTGAAATGAACAAAAAACACATTTCGGTTCAATGCATTGAATTGAAATGAAAGAATGAAATAATTTTGATTCAATGCATTGAATTGAAATGAAAAAAACAAACATTTCGATTCAATTCACTGAATTGAATTGAAAAATGTCCAAAATCAAATTCAATTCAATTCCTATTCCAATGCATTGAAATAACACTACTCTTGTGTAATATCGTATGCATGAAAACCTTTACAAATCTTATGGTCTTATACCTCATTGCCCTTTACGCATACAAGATGTACATCTGATGCAGTTAAATTAACCAGAAATATGGCTCAAAATAAAACCAATCTGGTTGAAATGATATCTTCACCATATGATGCTGGGATTCTCTTCAATAAGCTCATGTTATGATGAGAACATTTTTTTAAATGCTCCATTAAACACGTAGGGTAGTATTTTCAGGTAAGTAGATGTGGTAATTATACCCCTATGAATTTGCAATATTTCTGTCAACTTTTGTCAGAACAGTTGACAAAACGTTGACAGAAATTTTCCATGTTCACCTATTAAAAGTTACCTTTTTCTGTAAAGAAAAAGGCACTAGTATGTTTTTCTGAACTTATATTTATGCTTATAAACATTTTGTACTTACCGTATTCGTCCGAGTATAGTCCCACGTTCGAGTATAATCCCACCCCCCATTTTTCGAAAAATTTCAGAAATTGAAAAAAAAAAAAAAAAAATTAAAAAAATCGGTTTTGGAGTGTCCCTGGACCTAGACCTAGATGCTAGGATCATTCATGGTTGACCTAAAAAAAAAAAAAATTTCAAGATATTTTGTATTTTTAATATGAAAATTGATAATTTGTATTCATGTCATACTATATATATTAATGATTTCAAAATGCATTGAATTTGAATGCATTTTGAAATCATTAATAGAGTATGACATGTAAACAAAGTATCAATTACCCTCAGACCGAGAAAGCCAAAAAGGACAAGGACACAAAGATTTTGCTAATCATGGATGGCACTCCATCAAGTTGCCTTTTATTGAGCGTTTGAATTTGTTTCAGAATTCACACCAATTACCTTTGATCTCAGCCGAAATAAAATTAACAAAATATATAATATTCTCATAGAGAAAATGTTATTGGACACATTTGGAACACGACAGCCGCCATCGAATTCCCCTTACCCCAGTGACCGCGACTGGAGTAAAGTGTTACACTTTGTACTATTGAAATCAGATCAAAACCTATCCTAGGGTAGACCTACCCCCCTAGAATTAAATTCCCGAGTGTACAACTCTGAAACCGTTGATTAACATAACATATCATGGCTGAGACCCACACAAGGTATATATACTACTGGTGCATACAATACAAGATCTCCGAGGGTGGCTGTCCCCTGGGATTCCACCAACAGGTGTGTAATTGACCTGAAGGTTACAATGGATAAAAGGATTATTGTGACTTACTTGTCTACCTGTGCATGTGTATCATTATAATTTACAAAAAGAATATCTAAAAATCCCAATCTTCAACAATTACTAATGTACTATACTCGAGCAACAACCAAATTTTTGCACATATAACTCTTTTAACATGTACTGATTAATAACAGCTCTCCATTTTCTAGAACTGATATATATATAATTTATAGAAGGGGGAACAATATTATATTGTGACCCTTATCTTTGAAGATCTTGTGCTTATTTGAAGATCTCTGAAAGCCTTTCTCTCTGTTACCTATGGCATCTGTGATAAACACATTTGGAACTTACAGGCTGGTTAATTTAAAATAACATTCTGAAAATTTGTACCATTTTGCTTGTACTCCTGATCTATTGAGACTTTCTGCTTATCCAGTATTTCTCTATATTGCAATAACATAATTTATATAACATTTAACGATAATGTCCTCACTACTTTACTTGCAGCTATTTCTGTAAAGGATTCCCTCTTCGCATGTGCTGATTTAAGCCCTTATATCACCTAAGGACAATTATAAATAATCATGCTAATGCAACATAATTGACATATCATAATACATTTCCTTTGTTTGTTATTGAGCTGTTAACTTCTCTCTATTCCCTTTACTTCATGAGAGTGAATTATCACTCTTAATTATGTGTTCACTAATATATACTTTTCATTGCCCCCATACCCTTATTGGGAGTGGTGGGTGGGGAAATTTCTTTCCGATGTTTACTTGATGGAGAGACATTCATAAATGACTCACAAACTCGATCGCGCACTACATGTAGATGTTTACAAAATCGATGTCACCTATTGATCCCCATGCCAACACCACAACACACAGCATGGAGCTAGCATGACCATACCCGGATCGACGAACACAATAGGGATCGTCCATTTCTCGCCATGGGTAAATTTGTTTTCCTTTCGCTTTGCTCGTAAAACATTATTTTCATATTAAAAATACAAAATATCTTGACATTTTTTTTTTTTTTTTTTTTTTTGAAATTCGAGTATAATCCCACCCCCCAATTGGGCTATTCCAGATGAATTCCGCACCCCCCCTATGGAAGACACTTCTGGAATTGGGGTCAAATTGACAGCCGAATTCACCCTCAGCAAAACCCTTGGAAGACACAACCGAATTTGTACAATTTACCTGCTGGAATTTTGATATTTCAATTTAGACACATCCAAAAGCAGGGGTGAAATGGACAGACTCATCCAAAACGGACAGCCGGAATTTAACCCTAGCAAAACCCCTATGGAAGACAAAACCGGAATTTGTACAATTTATGGATTTACCTGCTGGAATTTTGATGTTTGAATTTGGATATCAAAAATTAGGGCTGAAATTTACAGCCGGAATTGGTACAATTTACCTGCTGGAATTACTATAGTTTGATTTAGACTCATCTGAATGGACCCTGATTATGATTTTAACCGGGGTGGGGGGGGGTTACTTCAAAATGAAATGGCTTGGTGTTGCAGTATTAAGGGACTGTGCAATAACGCTTGCCCCCCCCTCTCGGCCTGCCAAAAATTGCTCCCCCCTCAGCCCACCAAAAAATCTTTGCCCCCCCCCAATTGGCAAACCTTAAATGGTCTACATATATGTTGCGAGTGCAGCGAGCAGGAAAATTTGCATATTAAAGCATTTCCGTATTGTTTTCCTAAGCCTTTAGAGTATTTTATTTTAAAGGCGCTCCATGAATGTGTTACAAAAAGCGCTTGCCCCTCCTCCTTTTCGGCTCACCTAAAATGTCTTCCCCCCCAATTTTACCCTCTCACCAGGGCTCATAAATTAAAAAAATATTGGGTCATTAGCCCGGGGTCATTAGGTAAGAGATGGATGGTTTAGGGGGAGATTTGGGTGAGAACATGACCTTTTCGCCAGCCCATAGGGCTGGTACCTGTTTCTGAGATGGGGTTTGTGTACACTAAAGATTAGCTAAGATTATAGCCTTCTTCTATTGGTATGAATTATTTTTTTTACTTCTCGTGGTGGAAATGTTTTTGATATCTGCTAATTCGATTTGCAAGGAAAAGAAAGTATGTTTTGCTGTTTTAACGAACTAAAACGATTGAGTATTGCCAAAGTTATGTTTGAATTAATTATGACTTAAAAAGTTATCATAGGTTAGGCCTACACATATAAACATAAACTTGTTCAGCAATCAGCATATCAAAAAAATGACATGGTCAAAGCGGGGAATGATCACGAGGTCATATCAGTGGACTACTGAGCATAGCATGATGTTTGGTTGCCTGTGAGTGCATAATTGATATGTTGATAACAGATCTAATAATGTTGTAGAATCAAAATCTTCATTGGACCACATTGAAGTCAAAGTAATTATCTATCCTATCCTGTATCGTTTTATGGATAAAATTGACTCAAAATGTTATTGATGATATTATTGCTATCTTTAACATCAGTTTTGTCTTTTCAACGGAAAAATCTGATTGAAAATAAAGTTTTTAGGGCTAGCTATAATATTGAACAATATATCCCATATTTTGAAATCAAAAAAATTATTGTCTTACTTTATAAATTATAAATACTGTAAAATGACACATAACTAAAGTGAGGCCAATTTCTATCTTTTTTATTTGATTCATAAAATTACATTCAACAAAATGATTGAAGACTGAGAAAACACACAATGCAGACTATTACAGAATGGAGTAGGTTAGATGCCATGTCCATAGCTTTGCAGGAGTTTCGGACTAACAATCAACACATTCAAAAAATACAGTTTAAAAGTGAAGATTGTAGAGAATGATCAGTCCTTAATATCATGTGCTTGCCACTATCTACTTTATAGTAAACTATATACATTGCGAAATAATATAAAATTATTTTAAAATAAAATGTGCATGTAAGTTGAGTTAACATAGCTTAATTAACTAACAACTGCAGTGTATTTCTTGATTTTAATAATAAGCATGGGTAAAAAGCAGTAAAGACAAAAATACAGAACAATTTGGAGTAATGAATTAAAGAGTTGACAGGAGTTAATGTTTTTTTGCTGTTTCAGTGTGCATGTTCTCACCATTGATGGTTTGGTGAACTGTCATGTAACATGGATGTAAGCGTGATCCTAAAAAATGCCTTTCACGGTGACCCAAACTATTTACAAGACCTCTTCTGCATTGAGGCTGGCCTTCCCTTTTAGAGGGAATTTTTATTAAATATGAGAAGTTTGAATGAGAGCCAAAATAGTCCCAGTTGCAGAACATAGACTGTAGAGGGTAATGCATAAGAATGTGTTGAACATGATGGCTTTTTTTATTTCAAAATAAGTAACAAAATCAGTGATTAATAATGAAAATTGCTGAACAAATTGAAAAAAGAGGCCTTTCGGTGACAGATCAACTGGGAAAATAAGGGGTCTTTGGGTGTGAGCCTGGGGGTGTGAGAGCATGTGTTTAAATGCAGAGTTTTAGGTGACACCCTATACGATGCCACCTCCAAAGTGGGAGTGCCCTCCCCCTTTTGCTCCCATAGAGTCTATTTATTGGATTTAGCAGGGGATTTTGATAGTTATTTAATTATCACTTACAGTTTTTTTTCTTTGTGATTTAGCTAGCTTCTTGGGATTTTTTATACTAAAATTTCACTGACATGGTAACACCTAATAACAAAAACACATCTTGTCGCAGACCGTTGATCAGCACGCAGTATGTGGTGCATGGTATACCTGGGATGGTACAGGGCTGGGTATGTTTTAAAAATAAAAATACATAGGCCTATAAAATTAAGTAAAAATCATAAAATATAAATGAATGCATAATAAATAAGTTTAATGACTTAATTAATAATTAATTAACTTTATTATTTTAAACAAACCTCAAAACATGTTTTTGTTCCTTATGTTCAGTGTAATTTTCAACAAGTTTTGTGCTTGCACTCTGAATTGACTGTATTTCTACATTCTATGCCTGGGGGGGTCACTCCCATTGTGGCCTGTACACCATCCACGATAATGAAAATGCGTAAAAAGGGTAGTTTTTCGTGGGTAGGCACGATACGCGCGTATCATGTTTAGGGTGTCAAAAACATGAAAAATTGGAAAAAAGGTAGCAAAATTGCAATTGCTAAATACCCGGAAATGAAATTTAGGGTATGAAATTTGATATTAAATCCTTGTTTAGGGTGCTTTTCAAAAGTTGATTATCGCGGATGGTGTACAGGCCACAATGGGAGTGACCCCGGGAGTCTATGACCATCAATTGAAGAAGCCTTTTGGTTTCAAGAACAGAAATTTGCAAAAATATAATACCACATAAATTTACACTTTATAATATTATTTATAAATAGAAAAGACCAGTGAACCAGGATCTTCCATGAGTGAACAAGGTGAGGTGTAAACCGAGATACACTATTACATAACCCCATAGACCATGTCTGACATAGTCTATAACCTTGACCAGTTGGTCCTCTATTGCAAGTACTGTATTGGAGTTTTATGTCTTCTACAGAATCTATGCTTTATTTATCCTACAGCACATATAATTTGCATTCACTCTAGGATTTTCAACTGGCTATCATTTTAGCCTTAGTAATAATATGTAGGCTCATAGTCATAAGCTTGCAACATTTTTTTACTGGTTTTAAACCAGTAAAAAAATGATATTAAATACTGATACTGATTTCACTGATTTTAGACCTTATTATTTTTCTTAATTGTCAAATAGTCAGTTTTATATTGACATGTGAATTTCAAACTTAACAAATATGCCCATTTCTTCTGAATTGATTCTACTGATTTCTATATTCTTTGTTGCTATTAGATTTAAATGTAAAAAAAAAATGAAATATGAAAATTGAAATTCAACACTACATCAGTACATGATCAAATATTTTTATATCAAAAAGTTGAGAACAAAATCCACCATTCATCATTTATTTCAAGCAGGCCCGTACGCAGGGGGGGGGTGCGAGGGGTGCGACCGCACCTCCCCAAATTTGCAAAAGTATACAAAAAGTCCCAAAATTTAAGAATTGGCGGCGTGAAGCAGCCAAAAATATCAGGTTTTTTACGTTTTTTGGTCAAAAAGGACCAAATTTGGGGGAAAAGTCCACTTTTCACAAAATCGCCCCCTTGAAAAAAGTCCACTTTTTCAAAATCAGCACCCCCCCAAAAAAAATCCTGCGTACGGGCCTGATTTCAAGAAATTGGAGATAGGTCAATTTGAAACCAATTTTTAGCTATAAAGTTTTATGGTAGTGAACCTGCCTTTTCATTGAAGTTTTTTTTTGTTGCTCTGAGCTGAGATGAATATATACCTCTCCAGCTTGTTGTTCCAACTAAGTTCATCAATTTAGATTTGCCACTAGTTTTTTATACTTTAGTTTTCAGTGCTGTTTAATTTAATATTTTGCTATGTGTAACTAAGAGCAGTTTATCTGCTCAAAACATTCAATTGAAATGGATAAATATGTAGTTGTAGGCACTTTTACAGTAAGGGGCATTTGATGAGAGAAAAAAATGTAAAAAATATGGGATCTTTGGGTGAGAACATGACCTTTAAAAATGGAGTCTTTGGGTGAAAGCTGAAACTAGTACATGGTGTTACGTAGAATTATCATATGTCAGTGCAAAATTTGCTACATTAGTGGAACCAAGGTTTTTTTGCACCTTTATGCCTTAGGTAACAAGGCCTGAGTTGGTTCCATTTTTTGAATGTGTCAAGTGCCATTTTGAAATTCAAAATGGCCACTATATTTAGCCTTTTTAAAGCCATATTTGTCCCGAAAGTGCACAAAGTCATATTTTTTTAATGATTATTTATACTTTTGATTGTCAAAATCCACTAAGAACATAATTAGGATCATTTTCTAGAATCCAAGATGGCTGCCAAATCCAAAATGGCCGCCGATTGTCTAAAATGATTTGTACATTCTTCAAATTGTAATTTTTATGTATCAATTTTATCATTGTCTCCTTCCCAACGACCTACTTGATCAAAATTATTTTACTATCAACAGTGACGTGCATAACTACAACACTTTCGTCATGCAGGTGATATCCATATTGAGCAAACCAACACGTGCCTTGCATATAACACCATCAGAATCCAAGGTGCATTACTTTGGAATAATTTACCACCAATCCTGAAAAGCGCACCTTCGGTAGCTGTTTTTAAACAACACATGAAAAAACATCTCCTTGGAAAATATTTGCCAAGTGAATCGTAATTACATTCATGTTTCATTACTACTTTAAAACGGTCTCTCATTTCTTGCTATCAGGTCAGCTTTATGTCGGCACCCTATTTTTTGGTACATTATTTAGTTTACCATCAGTTTTATATTTTCCAATTATGTATCATTTCACTCCAAATTGTGTGCCCAGTGCATGGACAGCCTTGTGGCCATTAAACTGCTTGCTTTCACTATCTCGTCCATAGGCACTCAGTGCACGATTTTGAGTGAAAATTGTACCGAAAGCGTATTTTATTTTTTGGTTAAATGTTGTATGTTGTAACTTTAGGCCGAGGGCACTGCACCTCACGCTCTGCGTTTAGCAGTGTCCTCATCCATCTCATTGACGTTTTTCATAAAAATAGTTGCTTTTTCCATTATATTATTGTATATAAAATACATCATTATTAGTCGGGCTCTCATTCACGCGCGGATGGGAAATAGTGTTCACTTTATGTTTGATACTGTTTCTAGACTGAAATTTTGCGTAGAACACGCTCCCGTAGTCCACTTTAATTAAAAATGTGCCCAAAGTGCTTTTTCCGAGGGGGGGGGGGTGCCCCTACAATTGGGGTCAAAATTACTAAAAATGTATTCTAAGGCCAATGGTGGTGATTTTGGTGTCTAAATATATGTTTATGGACATGAGAAAGTCATTTAGACAGTTTACGAAATCCAAAATGGCTTCCTTATGTTCCAAAATTCAAAATGGCGGCCAAAATGGTGAATTTTAGCCAAACTTATTTGAACGGCTTTTTCAGGCCGATGGTGGTGATTTGAGTGTCTATGAATATGCCTGTGGACATGAAAACGATATTTACATAGTTTATCAAAATCCAAAATGGCTGCCTTATACCAAAAAATTCAAAATGTCCGCCAAAATGCCGAAATTATTCTAACTTATTTGAACGGCGCTCTCGGCGGCCGATGGTCGTGATTTGGGTGTAGGTATATGTTTGAGGACATAAAACATTAATTTATATTGTTTAAAAAAATCCAAAATGGCTGCCCTATGCCCAAAAATTCAATATGGCGGTCAAAATGTCATTTGAACGGCATTCTCAGGCTGATGGTGGCGATTTTGGTGTCCAGTTATATGTTTGGGGACATGACAAAGTCATTCAGCTAGTTTACAAAATTAAAATAAATTGCCCTATGGTCCAAAATTCAAAATGGGGGCTAAAATAGTGAATTTTAGTAAGAATTACTTTAAAGATATTCTTAGGCTGATGGTCGCGATATTGGTGTCTAGGTATATGTTTGTGACATATAGGCCCCTATAGTGTACATGACAAAGTCATTTAGATAGTTATTGAAATCTAGAATGGCTGCCCTATGCTAAAAAAAAAATCAAGTGGTGGCCAAAATTGCAAATTTTATATTGATTTTATCTAATTATCATATAGACACCCGAGCTCTTGGGACATTTTTGTTTTAAATCTAAAGTCGCCGTGTCGCAATATAATCACTTATAAATGGAACATAGATGCCCAAAATATTCAAAATTAACCAAATGTTAATACTAACCAACACTATAAGGATCACATTTGATGTCCATTGATCTATTATGATTTAAAAAGGTAGTCCAAAGACGATTGAAAATGTTGTATATCCCGTAAAATGTAAACTATTTCTATCTCTAAACCTGGGCACTTGAAGACCTTGGGGGCCATAATATGAAACATCATATAATTAACCATTACACCGTAGAACTAAGCAGGGGGGTTGTACCACCCCAAAGGTTTTCCATCCGCCATAAAAAAAACACGCGTATTTACGTCCAAACGACTTAAGCTAATCGTAGATCCATCCATCCATTGCGCTCATTTTAGTGATAAAATGTTTACCCAAGCACCTTACCCGGGAGAAGGACCGACCATCAAAGATGGCCATGGGGTGGGGGAGGCGAGGCCCATCGTGATTTTCATTTCACTCTTGTAAAATTATTCCAAGATATATTGACTTTTTACTTGTTAGTTAGGTTGAAATAGTCATTTCCTTTTATATTTATGGGAAAATTCGGTGAAAATCGGACTTTAGATTTAAAATAAATTATTGTAGATTTTTTGGCCGAATCTATTTTGCCTATACTTTTGTAGATAGCCAAAATGTCCCAATTTTACAAGGGTGTGCTCACATTATTACGTCATAGCGATATTATGTGATGAATGTGGCCTTTTTTTTGGAATCACTGGAGAGAGTAGACATATAGCTATATTTTGGTACCAAATATAACGGCATGACGTTTGTAATTGAAAATGGGGGGGGGGGCGGGGTTGCAATTCACCCCTTTGTAGTCCGTGTATATGGCTCAGTAGTTCTAGGGTTCTAGGGGTGTGTTACCCCTAATTTTCAATTGTATTTGGTACCAATGTATAGCTATGGGTCTCGTCTATCCAGTGATACCAAAAGAAGTACAAACATTCCCCACATAATATTACTATGATGTCATAATGTGAGCACATCATGGCAAAGTTGAATATATGAATGCACAACCCACCGAAGTCCATACTTTGGCCAACCCGAGTTAAGCATGGATAATTGTTGCTTATACATAGGCCTATCATAATGTATAAAAGTCAAATCAACCCTCTACGTGGGTCTAGTATTAGCAGGTGAAATCCAAAATGGCCTGTACCCATACCCGGCATGTATATAATTATGATACACATTTGTTTTTTTACTTTTCTCAAAATCACTTTCGATGGACTTGGGTGGGTTTTGTATTCGTGTATTCAATTCTGGGTATGTACAAAAGTATAGGCAAAATTGACCTGCTTTCAAATATTCTACGAACATGCGATTTTCACCGAATTGTCTCCTAAATATAAAAGAAAATGACTATTTCAACCTAACTAACAAGATAAAAGTCAATATAATTATCTTGGAATAATTTTACAAGAGTGAAATGCAACTGTACTTACTGTAGAAACCTATGGTGGGCCTCACCCCCCTCTATGGTCAATCATCTTTGGTGATCGGTCATACCCCGGGTAAGGTGCTGGGGTAAAAATTGTATCACTTAAAAGAACGTACAGGATGGATCTACGATTAGTTTAAGTCGTTTGGGCGTAAAGACGCGCGTTTTTTTTATGGCGGATGAAAAACCTTAGGGGTGGTACAACCCCCTACATAGTTCTAGGGTTAATTACTTTCCTTAATTGCGTTATAATGATTATTATGTTTCATATTATGGCCGATCTTCAAATACCCCGGTTTAAAGATAGAAATCGTTTACCTTTTACGGAACAGTTGGCCACCTTTTTAAATCATAATAGATCAATGGACATCAAATGTGATTATTTGGTTAATGGCGCCATTTTGAATAATTTGGGCATCTATGTACCAATTACAAGTGATTATATTGTGACACGGCGACCTTAGATTTAAAACAAAAATTAAGTCCCAAGAGCTGGGGTGTCTATAGGATAATTATGTGAAATCAATATAAAATTTGCAATTTTGACCACCACTAAGGCAGCCATTTTGTATTTTGACAAACTATGTAAATAACTTTTTCATGTCCAAAGACATATTCATAGACACTCAAATCACACCATCGGCCTGGAAAAGCCGTTCAAATAAGTTTGGCTAAAATTCACCATTTTGGCCGCCATTTTGAATTTTGGAACATAAGGAAGCCATTTTATATTTCGTTAACTGTCTAAATGACTTTCTCATGTCCATAAACATATATTTAGACACCAAAATCACCACCATTGGCCTTAGAATACATTTTTAGTAATTTTGACCCCCATTGTAGGGGCACCCCGGAAAAAGCACTTTGGGCACATTTTTAATTAAAGTGGACTACGGGAGCGTGTTCTACGCAAAATTTCAGTCTAGAAACCGTATCAAACATAAAGTGAACACTATTTCCCATCCGCGCGTGAATGAGAGCCCGACTATATTGTATCTCATTGTATCATAATTATATTGTTGTATAATGAATGGATGAAAATAAATTGATTGATTGATTGAAATGTTCTGCCAGCTATAAGGACATTGATTTCTTTCCTTTTTTGCTGATTATTTTCACTACTAATGTTTCTGAGAATCCACTGAGAACTAAAAACTTAATTTGGTCCATTGTCTCCAATCCAAGATGGTCTCTAAATCCAAAATGGCCGCCGTTTATTAAAATATAGTATACCGCTTTAGGCAATTACTATCATTGAGAGTAAAATACACGTATCTCATTTCTGTTAGATTTGGATAAGAAAATGATTGTAAACATCTTAAAGTAGTGCAACAACATTGTTTAAGGAGAATATAATAGGTGCATTTCACCTTTCAAAATGGCGGCCAAAATGTCTTGAAATTGACTAAGATTAATATGTCAGCATTTATGCAATGAAATGCAGAAAATCATGTTAAAATTTCAATATTGTAATTTAACTTCAGACATTTATGATAGAGCTGACCTTGAGGCTTTTAAATGCCTAGTTGTCATTATCCATATTATCAGCATTTTCAAGTTCCTCAGCACAGCTGTATTGGTACACTCTTCATTTGCTCCACGATCACATGCTACTGTACAAGTCAAATTGTGTCGTCTGCAGGAACATCTTCTGGAGCATTTCCTTATTCCACATCCGCACCTAACAAGCTCGACAACAGACTCGGGAGCTATTGCAATGTCTGACAGGATAGGTACTGGAATGTTATCTGCATCACTCGACCATCTTAGCTCGAACGGGTCTGGAATATTTGGATTTACCACAAGGTCTTGACTACAAACATTATGCTTGCATATGCGCCCGCACAATGTGTTGATGCCACACACCAGAAGTTGGAGGGATTTTATCAATCTCCCCTGGTTGGCTCTTGAATTGTTTCCATATCTCAGTTTTTCATCTGTGTTAGCCTGAAGGTCATTTTTTGTGCCCATGAGCCTGCACAAAAACCTCTCACAGCCTGAAACAACACTTTCATGTCCTAAGACGAAGATTTTCCTTCTGTTGTCACTTGTCCCCATAAGCATGGTTGTCTGAAGACCATGAACCGTGAGTCTTCGAAGAGCAAGGACCATAACATCCGTATCTGGAATCTGGAATCTGGAACAGAATCTGGAACAATCTTCCTTCATCCATTAGGTCCTCTCCCACAGTTACTACTTTCAAATGTAGCCTGAAAACCCATCTTTTTAACCATTGCTGATGTTGTTTCTTTTGCATGTTTTTTGTTTTCTTGTAGTCTTTAGTAGTAGCGTAATTTTTTTTGTAAAGTGCAATGATCATTTTGCGCTATAAAAAAGCCGTTGTATGTATGTATGTATCTTGGGTCATGATATGGACATTCTTTCCAGCCTCAGAGATCTCTGCTGCATGTAGCATGATTAGAGTGTCTGCTTTCCACTTGTGTACTAACACCTGTCGATGTCTGAACATCATTAATGTTGCTTTTCACATGCAGATGTGTTACAGTGACTATGAAGGTTGTCGTGTCATCTTTGATAAAGATATAATCAGACGTCGCAAGTTAGGAGTCCAATCATCAGCGAGAGCCTACATTGTTGCTGACACAACCCCCATCCATGACTCAAAGCTATTTTTGGCTAACAATGAAACTAAGGACACCCTCGCAATCTACCTGGCAAACAAAGTTTTTAAGCTGAAGATTCCAGTAGTCACTGTAACACGTCTGCATGTGAGAAGCAACATGAATCATGTTCAGCCATCGACAGGTTTTAGTACACAAGAGGAAGCAGACACTCATCATGCTACATGCAGCAGAGATCTCTGAAGCTGGACAGAATGTCCATATCATGACCCAAGATACAGGTGTTATGGTCCTTGCTCTTCGAAGACTAACGGTTCTAGGTCTTCAGACAATCATGCTTATGGAAACAGGTGACAACAAAAGGAAAATCTTGCTGAAACCAATACATATCCGTCTTGGGACATCAAAAGCAGGATGCGACACATGTGGACATATCAGAGGTATAGGCAAGAAGACTGCCTTCAATGCCTTCACTGAAGCAACAACTGAAGAACTCACAGCACTGAGTCAACTTGGTGATGCAGAAATGCCATCTCAAAGTGTTGTTTCAGGCTGTGAGATGTTTTTGTGCAGGCTCATGGGCACAAAATATGACCTACAGGCCAACAAAGTTGAAAAACTAAAATGGAAACGCTTCAAGAGCAAACCAGGGGGGATTGATCAAATCCCTCCAACTTCTGGTGCGTTGCATCAACACATTCTGCGGGCGCATATGCAAGCATATATTTGGAGTCAAGACCTTGTGGTAAATCCAAATATTCCAGACCCGTTCAAGCAAGGATGGTCGAGTGATGCAGATAACATTCCAGTACCTATCGTGACCAATCCTGTCAGACAGAAGTCTGACAGAAGTACAGAAGCATGTGCTTGTGGATCAGATGTGGATAAGAGTGTACCAATACAGCTATGCTGAGGAACTTGAAAATACTGATAACATAGATGATGACAACTAGGCATTAAAATGCCTCAAGGTCAGCTCTATCATAAACGTCTAAAGTTGAATTACAATATTGAAATTTCAACTTTTAAAACGCGATTTTCTGCATTTCATTGCATAAATGCTGACAAATTAGCTGAAAATCTTAGCCAATTTCAAGATACTTTGGTGGTCATTTTGAAAGGTGAAATACACCTATATTCTCCTTAAACAATGTTGTTGCACTATTTAAGATGTTTAGAATCATTTTCTTATCCATATCTGACAGAAATGAGATACATGTATTTTTCTCTCAATGATAGTAATTGCCTAAAGCGGTATGCCAAATTTTAATTAAAGGCGGCCATTTTGGATTTAGAGGCCATCTTGGATTGGAGAAAATGGACCAAATTAAGTTTTTATTTCTCAGTGGATTCTCAGAAACATAAGTAGTGAATAAATCAGCAAAAAAGGAAAGACATCAATGTCCTTATAGTTGGCAGACCATTTTAGACAAATTGGCGGCCATTTTGGATTTGGCAGCCATCTTGGATTCTATAAAATGATCCTAATTATGTTCTTAGTGGATCTGACGATCAAAAGTATAAATAATCAGTAAGAAAAATATGACTTTGTGCACTTACGGGACAAATATGGCTTTAAAAAGGCTAAATATAGTGGCCATTTTGAATTTCAAAATGGCACTTGGCAAGACACATTCGAAAAAAATGGAACCAACTCATGTTTTGTTCGTAGGAGTATTTACAAGCTAAAAAGCATTGGTTCCACTAATGTAGCAAATTTTGCACTGGGTTACGTAACACCATGTACTAAACAGTATGTCACACAGAAACCTTGAACATTGAATTTCTAGCTCAATATGGCTTCATTTAACCGCCCGCGTCCAAAATTGAAAATTGCAAAATATTTAATTATTTTATTTATATTTTGTCCTTTAAATTGCTTTCACTTGCTACTTTCTAACATGAATCATATCAACAATAATGATGAATAAACTAACAGCATAACTGCACTATGTGTAAAAGTAAGCATAGAAATAAAATAATTAAATGCCGGCTCCAGTCAAAACGGGTTGATAATTGGTTGTGTTATACTAAATAAAGAAAATAATAGATAATTATTAATTAAAAGTCACCTTGTTCTATGTTTAAAATCTTGAACAGTAAACTCGGAATCAATTGTGAAGGGCCTAAATGAAAGTTGCTGTTCAAATTGAAAAATAAGTCTTTAGATGACAGATCAAATGGAAAAATAAGGGGTCTTTGGGTGACAGATCATGTGTTTAAAAAACAATATGGGGTCTTTGGGTGATAGTGACGTTGAAAAGTGGAGTCTTAACAGCCCTACATACGTGTCACCTCTGAAGTGGGAGTGACTCCCCCCCCCCCCCCCCGGCAACGAAACCACTACTCCCCATTCGTCTATGATGAAACATAGCTCAATTCTAATCATTCATTTAGTCGTAACTGGAGATAAAAGACAAATTCACTGTTTTACCACAATTTCTTGAAAAAGAGCCAAAAACATGCATTTTCGGCATGTTTTCTGATAAGCGAGTCACAAAAATCATCAAAGTCTAAGCATTCAAAATCTTGAATATTATGCCTAAATTTTGCTCAATTTTCACTTTTTTGTGTTACTTTTAATCAGAGATCCTGGAATAATTAAATGGTTGGTTATAAGAATGAAACATGACTTTTTCAACTAGAATTACGCGGTTCATAATTAAGGTGGTCCTCACACATAGGTGTTTGTAAATACAAATAATATGCAAATAAGCTCATTAATATTCATAAATTTGTAAATAACATGACACAAAACTATACAGCACATCAGGCCACCATTTCCAATCCACAAACCAAGTTGAGCCTTTGCGATTAAACTGCAGAGTAGCACTAGCTGGCTTCTGTGCTGTACTCTGATACCTGTATGATGATTTACCAACTGTAGCCTAGGCTACGCTTGGTGCTCGCTCAGCTCGCTATTCGAGATGCGTCGCGGTTTGTGGAACAGGGCTAGTTCTACTGCAGAGTGGATAAATGAAAATGCATGCCAAAATAGGCAAATAAGACATGACACAAATCTATACAGCATATCATAACCACCATATCCAATCCACATACCAAGTTTGAAGTTCATCGGCCTTTGCAATTAAACTGCAGGGTGGATTAATGAAAATGTAAGCAAAATATGCAAATCAGATCATTAAAGCCATGTTATAACATTTTCATACAAAATAGATTAGCATTTCTTTGCCATAAAATGTTAGTTTTTACTGTCAGATATATCCCCTTGAGCCGAATAACTACAGCAAAGCAAAGAAAATTAGAATTTACTACCAGCGCATATGTCACCAATACGTACCACTCCTTCGGTCATGTTATGGTACGACCCTTTGTTGTGTAGATCACCGTCCCGCACACCGTGTACGTACTGTGTGTTATGAACATTGTGTATGCGTTCAACTAATAATTCCATTGTAATAATAAGACGCCGGTTCCATCGTTTTATTCAAAATCTCGGATTTTGACAAAACTACAGCACCAAGAGTCTTGATTTTTGCAGGGTATATATTGGTTTAATGAAGTACAATATAATCGTGTAAAAATGAATTTTAAAAAAACAGTGAGGGCGTCCTCCTCAGCAAATGTTATAATATGGCTTGATTCATGAATATTCAAATAACATGACCCAAAACTATACAGCACATCAGGCTAACATATCCAATCACCAAACCAAATATGGAGTTGATCGGTTATTGCGTTTAAGCTGCAGACTAGATTAATGAAAATATAGGCAAAATATGCAAATAAGCTCATTAATATTCATAAATATGCAAATAACATGACAAAAAACTATACAGCACATCAGGCTAACATATAATCCAACCACTAAACCAAATATGAAGTTGATCAGTTATTGCGTTTAAGCTGCAGAGTGGATTAATGAATTTGCTTCCGCCCGGACAGCTAAACAAACAAAGAAACAAAGAAAGAATCAACCATCTGGATGATAACATAAACCCCACACATGTGTGGGGGCCAAAAATTAGAATGCATAAACTGAATTAAGTCTTAGTACAAGTCTTTGGGCTTGATTGTCACAGCATATACGAAAAACACCCTAAAATCGCATGTTTTTGGCCCTTATTTTCAAAAATTGCCCAAAATCAAAAATACTAACTAAAAGATAAGGATATAGCTATATTATTCATTTGGCAAAACAGGATAATACTTTTTTAATCCCAAAAACGTAGTTCTGTATTTTTCTGGAATAGACAATTTTAGCCCAGTGGAGCGTTAAAAGTGCAATAGTCATGGCCGTATTTACCACTGGTCCTGTCCAGATGGGCCCAGGTCCAGTGAGGCCCCCCAAAATATGGGGCCCCCAAAACTGCACTATGCATGTTCTTTTTAGCCCCAAAACACAGCCATGTTTTGGACCAAAATATGATAAAATTGCATACTTTGGCTTTTTACATAACAAAATTTGTTGGGCTAAAATTGTCTGAAATTGAAATTGTCCATGTTTCGTGGGCAAATTCCCTAATGGAATTGGAAGAAAATACGCTTGTCTACCTCTTAGAGACTGTGTAATAATGATAAGCCCTGGTGGCAGGGTAAAATGGGTGGGTGAGCTGAAAGGGTGGGCAAGCAATTTTTGGCAAGCTGTGGGGGAAAGCGATTTTTGGCTCACATTCATGGGCGCATTTTAAATAAAACGCCTAAAAGGCTTAGGAAAACGCCACGCTCACAATATATATCTAGACTATTTAAAAGGGCATTTCGTGATCCACAGCCTCATCCCCCCACTTTTCTCAAAAAAAGTTGAGATTTTTATATCACTGGAAACCTCTGGCTACATAATGTTTATGTACACAAAATTTCTTGCAGATTAATTCGTTTAGCAAAGATATGAAATTTGAATTTCGTTCTGGTGCACCAGAACGAAATTACAACACATTGTCTATGGAGCAGTGTAATACACATGATCATGCATAACTCAAACGCAAAATCGGAATCAACAATAATCGGAATCTACTGAAAAATGTGCAAATGGGGGAGGCAAAGATTTCTTGGCAGGCCGAGATGGGGGCAAGCGATTTTTGGCAGGCCGAGAGGGAGGCAAGCAACATTTAGCACACAATTTGGAAATTTTACCCCGGGCTCTTAATTATTTCAGAGCCCCTAAATATTGTAACGCTTCATGGTGAGTTTGGGTATATGTTAACCAGTTGTAATGAATATTTTACATATGAAGCCATGTTTTTTCAAATTATTTATCATAGAAAACCCTAATTTCATTTCTGGCTTTACATTGTAATAATAAGTTTTCAATGAGTCCTGTTGTTTACTAAATTAAATAATGTTACTTGTACTTCTGCAGTCTGTGTTCAGGGTTCAAATGGACAAGTTAATAATATGAAGGCTTAAAAAGTTCATGCATGTTAATATTTTTTACTTTGATAGATTTGACATTATTTGTTTGCTTACATTTTAATTATTCTGAACTTTTAGGCTATCCTGCTTTATTGAAATAGTTTACTACCGTACATAAAAAGTATCAGATGAAATTTTGAAACCAAATCTAAAATATCCATGAAAGTTAATTCTTCCTTGGTTTATAAATATATAAATGTTTTTACTTCCAAATTCTGTCTGCCCAGTATACATGGTATATACAGTTTAAAATATGCAAGGACATATGAATGTCTTGGCACCAAGGTCTTTCCTGGCAAAATGTTGTTCCATGTTTATTTTTATTAATGATGGCAATGACCCAACACTCTCAATGCCAAATGTAACCAATTGCAGCTCAAATTTGACCTCAAATTGCAGAGTATGAGTTTTTGTGCTCAATACATTCAAAGGTCATTTTATGAATGTACACACATTCTGTGGTCAAAGAACTGTGTCCTGATCTATGAGATAGTTTGAGATTTAAGTTTGAGATTCTGTTTATACATGTACATGTACAAGCATAATATTCATGTACCAAATTAAGTATGTACCAGACATACTCAGACACAGGGACACACATACTAGTACATGATAGTAATCAACTAATTTTATTATAATTTGTATCATGCTTGTAATACTGAATTTAAAAAAAACCAACATTTTAATATATTTTAAAACTTAAATATTACAAATTGACAAAATCGTTTGTTATTTTTCTTGCGGGATTAAAAAAAATTGCCAATGTTGTATTAAATTGTTTTTATCTACCAATTATTTGATATCAGATTGAACTAAATGTGAAACAATTATTGAAATATGCTTGTCAAGAATGCCCCCTTCTCAAACATATTTTAAGTTAATATATTCCTCTTATTGTTTTATGCCTTGCAGCATATATTTTAGATATATTTTATGGCAGATACAGAGAAATTTACTTGTTACCAAATATGGGCTGTCATTTAAGTTTAGTTTGGTTCGAGGAAAAAAGATAGAAAAGTGGAATTTGGAAAAGTGAAATAATGGTGGTAAACTTGATGTTTAATTGGCATAGAAAATGTGAATACCAAACACAAATTTTGTCATTGATATTTTGAATAATATGATTACGGTAAGTGGGCTTATTGCCTCAGCAAACACAAAATCTGATAATTTTTCATCCCCATTTTCATCCCTGATTTTTTTGGGGTGGGCAACTTTCCCCCTGGCTCCGCCACTGTATTGACTGGAATCAGCCTTAAATGAAAATATCAATATTTAAAATAAGCCAGTTTCAATCTAAAATTATATCATTCTGCTCAATTTCCCAGGCTCAATTTTGCACATTACTGATTATTTTGATTTCATGAACATTCAAAACACAATATTTATACTGAATATCATTCAGCACATTTGACCATGAACAGGGATTTACTTTTACTGTGTGGAATGTGTATCTAAACCACTAAGAATTAACTTGTTACCTGTCACTAGTGTCAGATTTAATTATGATCTGCCCTTGCTTGTATAACTCATTCTCAGTAATTTGGGGTTTAAATATTGTAAGATTTCAGTTGAAAAATTTTGAACTATGTCATGAGAAATGAGGCTGTATCCCAGGTTCTAGATGTCAATCAGAATTGGGTGGGGAACATTTTGTCCTGAGATGACCTATGTAGCTTGTTGCAAAAATTCTATAACATGCTGTATATTAAATCACAGACCTAGAGGTAGTGCAATAATTATGGTCCTGGGGGAGGGAAAATTGGGTGGACAAGAATTTTTGGTGTTCTAAATATAAACAATTTTAAACAAATCAGCTGGAATTTGAGGATTTTCCCAATTTTCCAGCGGATTTGAAGGAAGCGAATGTCTTCCATAGGGTCCAACTGGAATTTGATCATTTTCCCATTTTCCAGCTGGATTTGAAGGTAAGGCAAATGTCTTCCATAGGGTCCAACTGGAATTTGAGAATTTTTCCCATTTTCCAGCCGGATTTGAAAGTAAGGCAAATGTCTTCCATAGGGTCCATCTGCAATGGGAGCATTTTTTCCCATTCCAGCCGGAATTCACATAAATGCCAATGTCTTCCATAGGGTCATCTGTACTAGAAATTAGGAGCTGCTGGAATTAGAGCTATTTTGTCCATCTTCCAGCGGAATCTACAAAAATGTCAATGTCTTCCATTGAGTCTTATAGACTTCTCATATATTTATTGATTTGTTATCTGCTTTATCGTAATTTAGACCAGCGGAATTGTACCAAATGTCCAAACCTCCTGCTGGAATCTATGCTTAAATTGCCAGCTGGAATTTGAGCTTCTCCCATATTCAACCGGAATTGCACTTTTTCAAATGTCTTCCATAGGGGGGGTGCGGAATTCAACTGGAATAGCCCATTGTGAAAAATTTTCACATAAAAAACGGGTGGGACTATACTCGGACCAATACGGTAGTTTTTCTTGCCTGCAGAATATCCCTGTGGATTTGCATGACACACTCTAATCAATTATGTTGTTTTTATGTTAAACTTGAGTATCCAGTGTATAAAATAATACACTTCTATTTTTCAGAAAAGAAGTGTACATCCACAGGATCACCAGCTGTCGACCCTTTGCATCTTAGACATCTACAGTAGCGGTTTAGGGTATGTTCATGTCTTGAAGCGGTATATACTTGTGTTGAAGCTTATGATGCATTCAAAGATGTGTTGCCAGCAACGACATGTCTGCAAAACTCATGGTTTGCATTTCTATCAGCATTTATCAGTGTTTATATATTTGTGCAGTGGCATAGCCAAGGGGGGTCGAACAGGACAGCCCCCCCCCCATTTGAGAAGTCTTTCCCCTCCCCCTCTGGCCATCCTGATATTTTTAAATATCAGGACTGGCCAACATCTTAAAAGATTTCTAAAATCTTTAAATTGCAATGCCTATTTTGTGGTTTTTAGCCCATTTTGACAATTTTCATATAATAACCACCCCTTGAAAGTTGCTTGCCCTCTTTCCTCCCTTTACCCCTCTGAAAATCTGGAAAACTCCTTGCTATGCCACTGTGTACATATGTGAGAAAGAGAGAATGATGAGGGAGGGGAGGGGTGAGAAAGGGAGGAAGGAAGGGAAAGTGGCAGAGGAGAGATCAAGAGAGAGCATGAGTAAAGAGTACAAATGAGAAAGAGCGAAGTGAAAAATATACAGAGAAAGAAGAGAAAGTGCATGAAGAATGAGAGAAGGATCAATGTCCTTCCCTTGTTCCTTTAAAAAGTAAGAGAAAGGGCAAGAGAGACAAAAACCCATGCATTTGACAGGTTGTTGACTGGTTTGCAAACTGCCACTACCGAAAGCCGCTTTAGCATCAGCCCTAGGAAGAAATATTGATTATTAAATGAAGTTGAAAACTCATAATATCCTTCATACACGCTTCACGTTCATCACCAAACCTTTTTCATAATACCGCACAGGAAGGAAGTCTATACTTTTTTGAGCATGCATAATTCTTAACTTGGTTGATTAAGAACATTGACAGTGTAATGTGTGACTGGTGTGCGTGTATGTGAATTTACATAAGCGTAACTTGGGACTTTATTGACATGCGCAGTAAAAAAATTGCCAATTATTAGCTGAACAAACTTTAGCTGCAGTTTATGTGTACAAACAATTCCAAATTGTCCAGATTTTAACGATATTGTAAAAATTTTTGCAAATTTGGTAATGTGACTTACTGTGTAGAATGATTCGTTTTGCATAATGCTCTCTGGATTGAAAAGACAGTGGTCTGTGCAGGTTCTTGCTGATCAATGACACACACTTGACAGTCACAGGCCCCCTGGAAGGTAAAACTTAGTGTTGAGGCAGCTGATGCGGGCCTGGGGGTTGACCGCAGCAGGGTTTGAAGGGACTGTCACACTTTTGTGATTCTATATGCTTTAGGAGCCATTCTACTTACAGGCACAAACATTTGTCAAAGAGAGTTTTGAAAAAAAAAGGTATTTTTCTGAAAAGTGGTGCGGCGAGCACCGCACCGGCTCTGATGGCCCTGGATGGCCACTCATGCACTTCAGGCAAGCAAAGTGAAGTCGCATTGAATTTGTAACTTTTCAAATTGCAAAATTTTATGATTTTGAATTAATTTTACACCATGTATGCCTATCACACTGAAGCTAACAGAATACTTAGCAAGTTCATATTAATGTCATTGTTCTAAATCAATCATGTTAAGAATTATGACCCTTCAAAAAGTGAGTGCTGTTTATAAGTCCAAAATATCAGTAAGATTCATCTTATAAATAAGTTTGATGCAGAATAAACAAGAAAACATCCATTAAAATATTTGGAAGTTCTTATTCCCTGCACTATATTTACTTTATTCAAATTGTTTATTTATGCTTGCTTTAAAACATTCTTCGCAAGCACACAATATTCAGACTAATGGCTGATTTCTATAGGCCCATTCCATGTCAACTCTTTTTCTGTGTGGTGGTAGATATTGATGAGAAAGTAAAATCCTGAAAATTTGAGCTTCATACTCCATTTCGTTTTCCCGTGGCTCCATAGAGTTGTACACATTTTTGATTTTGCATGTATAATGATTTAATGTACAACTCTATGGAGAAGGCAAACCTAACTAATGTGTTGAAGCCATCAAGACCCCAAGCCAATATCTCTCAGAAATGTTGTCCAAGAACATATCTTCAACATACCTGAAGTTGATGGTGGGGCAAATTGTCTGACATTGGTTTTCAGGGGGGTCAAAATGTAAAAAAAGTGGTTTTGCATGGGTAATATCTCAGCTAAATATATTCTAATATGCTCAATATTGGATAAGAGTAATGTCCTACCAAAGGGCTCTGACTGGCAAAAAAATGGACAATAAAATTATTTTTACTTTTGGAGTTCTGACCCCCCCCAAAGTTGGTCCTGGTTGGATGAAGTTGCATTTTGAGGGCCCTATATCTTTTAAAGTAAAGGAGTTACAAGTTTTCTGATAGCAGATTTGAATTCTACACCAAAAAGTACCCCAGGATACATACTTTTCAAAGTTTTAAAGGGTTCCCTTTATACATTTATGGACCTCAAACATCTTCTTCGGCGTTGCGACACATTTTTACGCTGACCCCCTAAATTTCAAATTGATGCCACGGGAAAGCGAAATGGAGTATGAAGTTCAAATTTTCAGGATTTTACTTTCTCATCAATATCTACCACCACACAGAAAAAGAAAAAAATTGAAGAGGTGCTGCGGTGCACATCCCTGGAGTTGACATGGAATGGGCCAGCTGTTTATATGCCACAAATGCGGACCAAACATTTTCGCTACTAAATACAATTTATTACTACCGACTCGTGCCACCACTAGCTACAGCCATAATCCCATGGTTCAATCTTGTAATATGTGACCCCTCTGCACAACTGAGCCCTGAAGTCACCAATCATCATTTTTGAGATATTCAACCAAAATATTCTGCTTGAAATTAGCTTTAAAATGATGTATATCATGTCTATAGTACTTGACATTTAAGTAGTGAAAAATCAATAAAACAGTCAATAAATCCTTTGTTTCCTATTGTTTATTGTTAAGTTCGATGGAGCATATCTCAATAGTGGCACTGGCGACATCCGGGCTCAGTTGTGCTGAGGGGTCACATATATGTGATATAAGAAGGGTATATTTTTGTTGTCTATCACAACCAGATGAAAATATGGTGTTTTTCTATATCAAATCATTAAATATATGAATGCGTATTGGAGATTTTGTACGCGGTGGACATTTCACTTTACATTTGAAGGGCTACGGAAAGTGTGTGAATATGTAAATATGTGTGATTTGCATGTTAAAGTAAACCCTGCATAGGACCCCCTCCCAGGCACCCTTTTGGCTACACCACTTGAGAGCTCCTTACCCCTTAACATCTAGATATAATATACAAGTAGGAATTTGGCACCAGGAATTTGGGGGAGGTGCATGGGGGATGCAAATTGAATTTCACGGGGGTGGAGGCAAAACCAACAAATTTTGCCTAAAATTGCCACAAATTATTGCTATTTGGCTTTTTTGCCTTAAAAGTAGGGGGAACTGGGGTCAAGAAAAATATTCGGGAGAGCAACCCCCAGTGCCGCCACTGACCAGAAAAGTGCATAAAACAGAGATAAGAGATTGAGAGAGAAATAAATAAGTCATTGACACAAATGAGAAACAATCAGTAAATTAAACTTAAGTCCTTTATAATTATCCCATATGGGCCCATATATGAGCTACACCTATTATCAACACTACAACCAAATAGCCCGTAGTTTCCAATAAATATTTCAATATTTGATGAAGTGAAGATTTATTTGAATTGGAACAGAACTCAAAAGGGTGACAAAACTGACAGAAAATAATCTTTGGATATAATTTATTTATGACATTCTGTAGCATATCACACTGTGATCATGGCCTCAATCTATATGGTAATCTAGCTTGTTGTCAAAGACTTGTTGGTTAGTGTTGAAAAAAGGCTTTGTGCTCAGTGGCAAAACCAGAAATTATAAGTCGTGAATGGCAGGCCTTGATTGGCAGGCCACTGGGCAAAGACAAAGGGCACCATGCATGGCCAGCAAGTGACGAAGAATGCCTTGAAGTTGACAAAGATCTGGGGCACCAAGATGGCCTCCCTGAATTTCGAGCCCTGGTGCATGGGTATGACAATTTGAGTGAAACTGGCAATATTTACTCAAAATAGTAAAATTTTCAATGATTTTTGGTTTGATGAGGAAAGGGGACCTGGGGGACGGGAATGGGTAAATAGCCAAATAGTTGTCGTAAAAATACCCGCCCCACCAACATTACATCATGCTGCCACTACTTGTGGCAAGTTATGAATTCTTCACAACAAGCTGGGATCAACTTTTCAAAATAGGTTTCAACCATGCATGTAGCTGATGCATAATACACATTTCTTTTATTTCTGAAGAAAAAAATCATTGGAACTTTCAATCCTCCATAGGCATTTTCATAATATTAGCAGCGGAAGTAATAAAGATGTGATGTGATCCCCGTGAAATTGAAAAAAGTACACTGCATAACAAAATTGTTCAATATCCATATCAGTATTAAATTATTTGTTCCTCACATTTCAAAAGCTGAAGTATCTGTCTGCTGAAAACAAAAACATTTTTTTTTTACTGAACTCAAAATTGATTTTCACCTCATATGTGATGTGGTATATTGAAAGGAGACACTTTTAGGCAGGATCATAAATGGAGAAATAACAAAAAATCTGTCCAGGAGTGATTTTTTACAATTTGGGTTTGTTGAAAAGTTGTGATGTTAATAAATGTTTACAATATTGTCTGATAGTTTCAGACTGGAATATAACTGGCATCTTGTATTTTTTCAGACATTTTTATAGGTCATTCCTACTCACAACATTGTCAATAATATTTTTAAAGGCCGATATCTAGATTTCCAATTTCATAATACCATATAATTTATGAACTCAATATCTTCGCTTAGGAATGTCCCATTTCATCGAGGACAACAGCGTTGTAGAGCAAAATATCTCTATATTTAAGATATGTAAAACACTCAAAACTGATAACTGCCCAAAAGTGTCTCTTTTTGATATACCATGTCACATATTTCCTTTTTGCTTGACAAAACCAAGAGAGTGCCTATTACACATAAACAGCTATAAAAAAAAAAAAGACTTCCTTTCTTGCATTCACGACATGTTTCGGCTTCCTCTACAGTATACAGGAATCCTCTTGAATAAATTCTGTATAAATTCTGCATGTGTTATACAACATGCAGTATCAGTGACACAATAGATAAGAAAAGAACCTGTAGCTTTTTTATCACCACAAAATCGATTCTCACAAAATACATTTGACTTAGGTAGACTGACAATATTATTTATACGTCCTACCCAGTCTCGTTAAGGCTTTCAGCGGGATCCCGCAAAGTGGGGCGATACCTAGTCCCATTTTTTCACATGTCTGATAGTGGCAATTAGCACCTCGTAGGTGTTCGATAAAATCAATGGTCAATAATAGTAGTGGCACCAGTCGCGATGCGCTGCTTGATCTGACGGACCTCTGCACCGTGCACATTGAATAAACAATTGGCAGTGTTTACTCTGGCTTAAATCATGGGTCAATATAACTGATAAAATATTCTTGGGAGATGTGAATGTGTGATAAATGGATGAATATAACTGTTTACTGTTACAGTAACCAGCTATTGTTGAAGGTATCTAGCGATTTTTTTTTTAGTTCTTTCCAGGCATGACATTTTACACCCGTCCGGTCGTGGTGAGTAAATTTGCGGCCGGTCGATTAAAGGTTTTTTTTTTAAATCAGCAGACTGATGAACATTTCACGGTTGCGCGGTCTACGGGTATATGTATGAAGTGTAATAAATAAAAAAAATAAATGATGCTCCCAGGCGCATATACATTCTGACTTGTTTATTCCTTGATTTTACTGGAGGCTTCCAAAAGTTGGTTGTTCAAACAAAATTATTCGTACGAACTTTAATTAAAAAAAAAAAGATTATCATAATATGTTGACGCAGGCCTCAAATTAATCGGCGGCATCAATTGTTGCCGAGATGCCCCAAAATTTAGTTAACTTTCGGCGGTACAGGTTGCCGTGCCCCTCTCTGACCGCGTTGTCATCGTGCTCTTTTGAATCAAAAATTATCGTTCAATATTGCAAGTAAAATCCAAATCAATTATTAACGATCTACGCCGCAACAAACGCCTTTTGCGTGAATTTCTTATACCTGTGATTGAGCTATAAAAATACCATGACATTGGAATTCCCCCATTAAGCGCGCACCATGACTTGATCGACCAATTAACCCCGCGCCCTTCCATGCAAAAGCGACCCTTGGACCCAGTATTTACATATAAAAACATTTCCGGGAACTTTAATATGCTTAAGTAGAAGATGAGAATCTATTCTCATCTTTTCTGGCTCAAGTCATAAATACCGGGATAAATACCCAGTGAAAATACCTGGAGAAATACATGTGACCATGGTCCCCGAAGTCACAAAGTTAATGATCATCCACCGTAAACATCTATAAAGTGATATCCATTTGCTCAAACTTCGACGATCAGGAAAACAAAAATGTCTTTTCCACAGTACTGGGCCAAACAGTTCTTATTTTCAATATTGCGTACACTAAAATTCTAGAACTTTGTTTGCTTTTAATTTTCCTTCGTGAGGCCTACACAGTACCACTTGAATTAGTTGTTGAATCTGATGAGACAAATAATTAAGCAATGATTGCTCCATCATCAATCGGAAGGTCATGTATAGTCCCCCATTTGTAGGAATCATGAGTCGCTGTGATTGCTTACAACTTTACCGTGAGAAAATGCCACTGTATACCAAGAGAAGTACAAAATGGCATAGCATAGGCCCATGTACTAGACGTTATACACTATGGGAAGCACCACTATTTTTCCCGGGGAGGGGCTGGACTATATTTGAAGAAAAACAAAATTTCGCCCACTGGGGCTGTGCAATGATAATTATGAGCCCCCTCAGAATTTTTCTGAGCGGCACGCCAAAAATCGCTTGCCCCCCCTCTCGGTTTGCCAAAAATCACTTGCCTCCTCCCCCCCTCGGCCCGCCAAAAAATCTTTGCCCCCCCCCTCGGCTGGCCCAATATTGCTTGCGTCCCCCCCATCCTTTGCCTTGAGAAGTATTGCCCCTTTAGACCCTGTGCACGTGGGATGCTGGTGAATTGATATTCGATTTTTGTCGAATCCCCCCATTCAAAGTTGCAATGCCCCCCCCCTGAATAGGCTGGTCAAGTGTTTTGTTTTGTTTTATCTTTGTTTTGTTTTATCTTTTGTGTGTGAGTGTGTGTGAGTTGGTGGTTTGTTTATATAGGCCTAGTGGGATAGTAGTATGTAGTACGTATTTTTATCCTTCAAAACTTCAAGCCTGTACCCCCCGCCACTCAACTGGGGTGTCCCCTAACTGCAGATACAAAAACAAACAAAAACATGAATATTCAAAAAAGAAAAAAAACATTAGCCAGGCACTACTACCTCCCCCACCCCCCCGTCTTAATGGTGCATCCCTAAAACCAATTACCATGGTAACAGTTGATGGGGACGGTGTCAACATAGCATATTGTATTCATCGGGAGTTTGTAAACAAAGTGGTTGAAACACGTGGCGGTGAACCTTTGTGCAGTACTGCTGCCGTACTTGCAACCAATCACAACGTAGGAAAGACTTATCTAATTATCGTTTTATGAATGAAGCTGTCGTCAACATGTTCATACTGTGATCTAATTGGTTGGATTATTATGAAGTCATGTTTTAATATAGGGGTACTTTCCACCAACATTGCATGTTTTGAAACTCCCCAAACAGGTGTTCATTATAATTAGTTGAATAAATCTTGGTGGTATTTTTTTTTTTTTTTTTTTTTTTTTTGCTGAACCATGAAATGGTATCAGCCTATATTAGTACAAATAAAAAAATAAAAAAACACTTTGGTATTAATATAGCCCCGGGAAATATAGCCCGAGGTACTTGCATCTCCACTCCAAGGAGGCCAAATATTGAGAAGGCCGCGAAAAAAAAAAAAAACTTTCAAAGAGCTGACTCAAAATATTATCCATTTCATATGTCATGATCCAATAGATGTTGTAGCCTATTCTTGTAAATGCACATCGGGACTCTGGACACCCAAAAGTTGACAGCCCTGATTGAATCGCCACCGTATATTAACATCTATTAACTTATGGGCTAATCTGTTAATTCTGTTTACCACTGGCAAAGTGTGTGACTTGAACTCGGTTGATCGGAACTGTGTCTAGGCCTACTCTACCCTAATTGCCCACTTAGATTTCCACTTCACACATTACTTTTGCCAGGTAAAATCAATAAGATTATAATAACCTGCATTGGGTTTGCCATGTCAATTACATATAATCAGATTTGTCACTTCACACATTACTTTTGCCAAGATTATAATAATCTGCATTGGGTTTGCCACGTCAATTACATCAGATTTGTCACTTCACACATTACTTTTGCCAGGTAAAATCAATAAGATTATAATAATCTGCATTGGGTTTGCCATGTCAATTACATATAATCAGATTTGTCACTTCACACATTACTTTTGCCAAGATTATAATAATCTGCATTGGGTTTGCCACGTCAATTACCGTACCTCAGATAAATCTGCAGTTAGTTCACACATTAGATTTGCCAGTTAAAGTCAATATTAAAAGAGAGAGAGAGGGAGGGAGAGATATTGGTATATAAACTTGCAGAGGAAAGTTGTCCTCAGCACCACCAACCTCCCCCGCACTTGTTAGATTCTTGAGCAGTGGCGTGGCGTCATGGGGGTGCGTACGTTCCCCAATCGATCTGAAATTGTAAAAATCCCATAGGAAATGGCGAAAAATGGCTTGTGCCCCCCCATATGATAACCCACGCTACGTCACTGTAGGCCTCTGGGACAAAAATCGGGGTCAACAATTCACAACTTCCGTCAGCAAAAAAATTCAAGTTTGTGCCCCCCCCACCTGTCCCGAAAACCTTGCTACGCCACTGTGTAGTAGACAAATTAACTAGACATTATTACATATTATTAGCCAGCAATATTGTTGAGAAACTGTGACAACGTGACTGCCTCACCCACCCCACCCCGCCATTAATATCAGATACCCCAATAACAATCTGTGCAATAATTTTGAGCCGGGGAGGGGGGTAAAGGTTGTCAAATGAGGTGCCAAACTCCCACCCCCAGCCTGCCAACAAATATTTGCCTTCTCCTCCTCCAAACATGCCAAAATTGTTGGGATCCTAATTTGCAAAAAAAACCCACTTTTTTTAGAGCATTATGAATGTGTGCCAACTTCCCCTCCCCAGCTAGCCAAAAATTGCCCCCTCCCCCCGTTTCCCCTCCTTCCGGCTGGCCAAAATTTCTTACCCCGGCTCATAATTACTGCACAGCCCCTGATGTGAACTCGTTTCCCCACACGGTTGTCCCGGACGGCTGTACACATTGACCACAAAGACTGCCGCCCGGCGTTACCATGGTTACAACTTGATGCATAGTACCTGCCAATGATGGGACTTTCCTTTTTCGAACCGTTAACCGGTTTCTTCAAGCTAGATCTAAAACTATATCGCATCCTTGTATGTTGGTATAATAAGTTAATACGATCAGAGGACACGTTTGGGGAATAAAATTAAAAACTTTTTTTCGGTACAAAATGAAAGATGTGAAGTAACAATATCGATATTCAAAAAGGAAAACGCAAAGGTACGGACCCGGGGGGGGGGGGCACTTCAATTTGAAATGGATAGGGCTGGCACTTTCGCACTAAGGTGCATTCGGTGAGAGCAAAATGTAAAAAATATGTGGTCATTGGGTGAGAACATGACTTTTTCATGGAATCTTTGGGTGAGAACCGAAACAGCGCCACAGAAACCTCGAAAATCAAATTTCTAGTTCTAAATGGCTTCAAATTAACAAAATCAGTGATAAATGAAAGTTGCTGTTCAAATTGAACTTGTATTAAAGGGTCTTTGGGTGACAGATTAAATGTAAAAATAGGGGGTCTTCGGGTGACAGAGCATGTGTTCGTAAAAAAATATAGGGTCTTTGTGTGACAGCGATGTTGAAAAAGGGGTCTTAACAGCCCTACATACGCGTCACCTCCAAAGTTGGAGTGCCCGCCCCCGAGCACGGAGACGACTCCTATCTCCCAATAGATTATTTTTAGGTAGGTGGCAAAAAACATGAAAAACCGCGATAACGGACGCACCATTAGATTCTCAGGGTGGGGGTAGGAAGTTTTTAAAAAAAAAAAACTTCACCCACTAGGCCTACATGAGCAAAAAAAAAATAATTTCCCCACCAACACTAAAAAAAAAAAAGAAAACCTTCCCCACCTAACTGTGTATAATGCATGAAATTTAAAAACAAAACTTCCGCCTTACCATGGTGAAAAAACCAACCGCCTCCCCGACCCCAACTTCCTACCCCAGTATCAAATGGTGCGTCCCTAACACAGGAAAATCCCCAATCAGAGTGCATGTAAATAACATACTTGACCCGTTGATAAACCTATCATATTGGTGAGCGGTTGGGGACCATGTGCATGTAACCATAGTAACCAGACGGAATGGCGACAACACAGGTGTGCGTGTTTACAAACATAATTTTGATATTGACTTTTAAAATTCAATATAAAAATGTTTTATCCGCAGTGACGGTTGGGAATTATGGGAGGGGGAACGGCAAGAGGGAGGGGAAACAGATATTGGTATATAAGGGGGTGGCATTTTCTTCGGAAGGGTGGGTCCCAAATATACTGGGGTCATAAATATTTGGAAAAGAAAAGAAGGGGGTCATTTATAATATATTTTTGATGACCAAAATGTAGGGAGTCACAAAATGACCACATATTGTGTGTTTTAAACCTCTTTAGGGGGTAAGGTGTATCGGTGGTGGGGGGGTCATGAAATATTTGTTGTCGAAATAGGGGTCATAATTTTATTGGCGCCCGACTTTTTGTAAATTTGGAACCCCTTCGAAGAAAATGCCAGCCTCCTAAACATGCGCTGACAATTTGATGGAAAAGTTTCCTCTGCACCCCAATCTCCCTCCTTCTTTTGTTAGATTCTTGAGCTCTGGGCACCCCAAAATCGGGGTCAACAGTTTACAACTGCCGTTCCATTGACAAAAAAATATAGCAAGTTTGTGACCATCCCATCCCCCCTCCGTTCCGAAAAACTGGCTATATACACGCCACTGGGTACTCCCCATTCCTTACAGAACTAATTTTTTTGAATAAACAAATATTATCCTGTTTTGCCAAATAAAACATAAATCCTAATCCTAAAGTCATAACTAGCAATAAAAGTCAAATTTTAATATTTAGCCCCGGGATCTACGCCTGTGGTGGAATAGATTGCTAATGGGATTGGAAAAAATATTTTCTTGGAAGTAAAGTGAATCCGAAACATTCTCCGCCCCGGCTCATAACTATTTGCACAGAACTCGTTTCCCACACTGTGATTGGTTATGCGTCCCGGGTTGTATGTACATGTTGTATACCATATACCCATGATATACCAGACATCGACCACAAAGACCACCGCCCGGCGTTACCATGGTTACAACTCGATGCATGGTAGTAGTACTGTACCAATGGTATGGGCTTGTTGGCACTATTCCAGCTGTTGCCATGGTACTAAATTGTACATGTATTGCAAGCATGTCAAGTGAGCCCTGCGCCTGCTGTACTGGTTCCCGGTACATTTCAAAATTTCAAGCCATTTTTGCGATGGATGTTAATATCCGATGATGTACCTGAATGATAGTGAATTGGGATTCCCTGGCGGGCCCACCGCGCTGAGCGCTGGCGGGATCTATCATTCTATGTCAAGGCTGTGTTCATTGAATTGAATTTTCTAGTGTAGTCAGCCAGAATATTAGAGATCCGAACTTTTTGGAAAAATATCAGCACAAAGGCGAAAACAACGCTGCCTCCTTCACCCTGATTTTCACAGATATCCGATAGGCTTCGTGTGAGGTTATCAACAAGATGGATGATGTTTCGGCTCATAGTAGGCATCGGGCAGGCGAGCAGCAGTGCAGGGCATATCCATGGATCGCGCATGGGATCCGGGCATGGGATACCATCACCGATCCTTGAGCGTCCATGCATGGTCCATCATACTCATAGACTCCATCCATATGTGACGCTTTTTTTTTGGACATCGATGACTACGTTTTAAAATGGAAATACAATGCAATATTCACTCTAGGGTCTATGGAAAAAATAAATTAATGACCCTATACCATCGGTGTGCATGTGTTGTTCATGATGAGATGGAGAACAAGCATGACAAGTATCTGACAAGAAAAAATGCTGTCATCGGACGACTAAAAAAATGTAGTGGGGACATGTGGCAAAAATACGAAAAACACTGCTGAAACGTACAAAAATTATGTCTTAAAATGAAAAAAAGCAATACAAGCAATACAATTGCAGGTAAGAAATGTGCAAGATAGGCCTATATGCCTAAATTATCACAATTCTTGTGATAATTTAGACCTATATCTTGCACATGAAGACGTATGTCTATAATACCAAAATAAATTTACCTTCAACTTGATCCCTTGATGTTTCAAGTTGAGCGTCTTGTTGATTTTTAAAGCGGGTAGACCTACACGATGTGTCGATCGAATTCAAATTATTGTTCAACCTTCAAGGATCAAATCATCAACACGGCGAAAATATATCACGACTGAAGAGTTAGGCTACCTGGCCCGCTAGCATCAGGCCGCTCTCTAGGCTCGCTCACGCTATGTACAGCTCATCATGCATCAGCTGGCGGGGTTGCGCGACCTTCATCTGTATCACTGGACTGTGCTGTCGATGCTTCCACGAGTCCCTGGTCTCGATGCCGGGTTACGCGCAAACTTTAATATTGAACCACATAACAACAAACAGTAAATTAGAGCCAAGAATTTTTTCCTTTTTCCCACAAGAGGCGAGGTCCAAAGAAAATAACTAATAATTATAGGCCTATCATGATTTTTTAATTATTTTGATCGCTATGTGTGTTTTGAATTGATGTTGTTCAGTTTTTCCATTTTGTTTCAAAAGAAATCGCTGGGATGTCATAAAATTAATATTCAATTCAATTAAAGTTTATTTAACATATCGCAAATATATCATAAATTGCATAGTTTCACCAAAATCGATGGTAATATCCACAACCATAGGATGGTGATAGCAATAACTAAATATTTATCACGACATGCCATGAGTTCACTTTTTACTTGGCTATTATGATTAATATAATATAAGTATAAAACCTCGGAACACCGATACCCGTGCGGAGCTACCCGGACAGCACAGTACACCTAATGACCTTGTGATCGCTAGCATACTAAACATAAATACAATTATATGTTAATTATCAACTCCACAACATCATACAGTTATATGTAAATTATCAACTTCACAATATAATCATGATTAAGATATTAAGTGGACATGAGTTTCAAATCAGTGACAACACAAGTGACAATGTTTGTTCTTCCTTGCTGCCAACTAGGTATGTAAATAGATTTGTGCTTGCAGCTTACCGCGGAAGGCTTCGTATTGAGTTGATGCGATGGTGTTTATTGATCAGTCTCACACTCGTGATCAAACAGATTAGCTGATAGCAACTAATTGGGTCGGCGGCCTGCGGTATAAAAAAAACAATGGATTCGCGATATGCGGCGGGTCCGTTCTACTGCAGGAAACCTTATAAATAATATTGTCAGTCTACCTTACTAGATCGTATTGCGTATCCTGATGGAATAAAAAAAAATAATACGTCTCAAAGTTTGTGAAGATTTTAAATTCCAATGTGGAATGCATTTTTCCTCCTCTTTTATTTTTGTTTCATTTTCCCATTCAGATGCTAAAAAAAAAAAACGTTTTTGCCTGAAGGGATTCTCCGTTTTCATGCATCGGCATGTTTTGGCTTCCTATACAAATTGACATAGCACACAGGAAATACTCTTGAATAAATTCTATATGTGTGTTATCGCAATAGGAGTTGCTGTGAGCCAGATCGTGCAACAAGCGCTCTTTCTTGACACTACAAGGAAAGACGATGTTTAAAATTGAAGAAAAAACAAGAAAGATTTTTTTTTTCACAAATGGAACAAAATCCAAAGCTACTATAGATGCAAAATTTTAACAATGTATGTGACATGTCCATCAGATATAACACTTTGGAAATCATTCATGTTAATTTTTCATTATTTTTATTACTCTTTTGGGTATTACTATTGTATCTAGAGTATATTCATTTCATAATCTTACAAAATCCGAGTCTGCAACTTGTCTGAGTCAGAGTCGAAACTTTGTGTAGGGCCTACCCAGTGGCGTGCATCGTGGCCGCCCCAACCCGGGGGCTGAAGAAGAAACAATTTTGCGCCCTTTCTTAACAGCCGAAAAGGTTGACCCAATTTTTTCACGGTCGTTTGAAAAAGTGAAGAGCAAAAAACAAAACAAAAAAAAAAAAAAAAAAAAAACGATTTTAGGCGCTAGCGTCCCAAAAGCAACACTTTTTCAAAATTTATTATACTTTTTCAATTTTTGGCGCCCTTTTTATTTGCTAATTGTTTTGTCGCCCTTCCTTTTTGCCGCCCTGTTTTTGCCGCCCTTCTTCTTCCGCCGCCCTTCGCTTTTTGCCGCCCCCTACTTTGACCCCGGGGGGCTGGCGCCCCCAAAGCCCCCCCCAAAATACGCGCATGCTACCCCTATTATCTTGGATGTTCCACACATCTTTCTAATAGCAATATGTCATCAAATGCATTTGCAAAACTCAATATCCACATGAAAATTGGTTTTGCTAATATCCACCGATCCATCATTGCTCTCATCAATTTATATTTTCACATTGAAATTTTTATTACTTCTTCTATTAGCAAATGTACTTCCTTAGCTTACAAAAGTACAAGTGACAACAATCTATGAGAGTTATTTATAGTATTCAAGTAATATAAAAAGGGTGTGGCATGGTATTTGATTAGTCTCCTCGCAGCCAGTTTGTTTCCACACAAACAGTCTGCCAATGATGACGAACTGGTCCTTTTTGACAACGTCATCCAGCTTGACGTCAAACAAAGCTTTCAATTGGTCTGTCGGCTAGACGGCTACTTAATTATTCATGAGCAATTTTGACCCGCCATCTCGCCAGATGACTGAGGTCAATCAAGTTCCTGTATGTACAGCTCTACGGCTACATACATGTAGCCAATCAGAAACGGCGTTATAAGTGGCCATTGGCAGATTGTTTGTGTGGAGGGAACGGAACCAAACTGGCTGCCGTGGAGACTAGGTATTTGATATACCATGCATAGCACAAAATTGTTTTGACTTCTAATAATTGATAGCCAAGATATTACAACTTATGGAAGATAGTACAGTCTGAAGTCATTTTTAAATGGTAAATGTCTCATTTGAGACAAAGTATCACAATATGCTAATTAGGGTCAGGGGTTAAAAACCCTAACTCTAACCCTAACCCTGTAACCACTGACCCTAATTAGCATATTGTGATGGTCTGTCTTAAATGAGACTTCTACCTTTTAAATGCTGCTTGTCCAAACTGATCTATTATCTGAGCATTAGAATATTTATATTTTATCATTATCGGTCTGTATCTCTTGTTCTTTCAATATTTTAATCAAAATATGCAAACAAATTTACAAATGATTGGGGATTTGTTGTTAGACAAAGCCAATGTTTTGTACTCACTTTCTGAGCTTTTGACGACCGGTTACACTCTCAGAACATTGGATAAAAAATGAATGGGCAGAAAACAGTTGGTTAAAAAAATGCCCAACAATGGTTAAGATTCTTGAAGTTGGGCAAAATACAGTTTAATACATGGTTGGTCAAACCTGTCAATATGGTATTTACACAATGTTGGTTAAAAGTTAACCATCAACCTTGGTAAAAAAACATCCTTTTCCCGCCAATAAAGTTGGGCAAAGTATGGTTTTGCCCAACCATGGTCACATGGTGTTCCTTTGCGAACTGTGATTGGTCATTGTGTTGGGCAAAATGCATTTCAGAAAACAAGATGGCCGATATGAGTGGCTTGCTGCAAAGCGGTGGATCGGGGTCCTCAAGATCTGTTGGAGACATTTGAAGGTATGAAATTATATTATAATGTATATCATTTCGCCGGGAATAACACTTAGTTTAAGTGTGTGCGAGGCCGAGACTGTGAGCAAGACTTACGATGCTTTATCGACGACAACTACCACCACAACCGGTAAAGCTTAAGCTTAAGCTTACCGGTTGTGGTGGTAGCTGTAGTCGATAAAGCAGCGTAAGCCTTGCTCACACTCTGGCCTCGCACACTTAAACAAGTGTTATACCGATAAAATGTTTATAATATAATTTCCTGCCTTCAAATGTCTCCAATTGGTTAAAATATGAACAATGAAATGAACTTCCCATTCATAGTGTTTAACCAACTATTGGTTATATTTTGCCCAACATGCTTTGCCCAACTGGTTGGTTACCGTAATGTTAACCAGTAGTTGGTCAATGTTTTTAACCAACCTGTGGTTATATTGTTAACCAACCCAGGTTGGTTAACAATATAACCAACTGTTGGGCTGTTCACCTGTAAATACATGGTTGGTTAAAATTTTAACCAAGTTGGTTAAAATTTTTAACCAATGTTCTGAGAGTGTATGTTATCTTGTAATTAAGTTACAAAAAAGTTCACTATTAAAACTTTTTCCTTCAAATGGTGTTTTTTTCTTTCTGGCTTCATCAGTTGAGGTTATCAGCGGGGGATGGGTCAGAGGGGAGCATGACCCAGGGCCGTCGCTAGAGGGGGGGGGTATGGGGAGTGACACCCCAATACACAATTTTGTCTCCAAAAATTGACAGTTGTCGTCAAAACCATGTGATTGTTGGCAAATGTAGTAAAAGCTATGTGTGATTGTCGGCAAATTGCAAGAGTCATCTAAAATATTAATGTGTTACAAAATTGTGCTGTTGTTACATAAGATACTTAATATAGCTATTGTTAATGTGATAGTAGTTACTCGTTAATAGAAAATCGTCGAAATATTTTTTTTTTTTTTTTGGCTGCTACGTTTTAGGGCTTTTAGGGCGCTAGCGCTTATAATCCTTTTTTTTTTTTTTTGCTCTTCACTTTTTCAAACCACCGAGAAAAAAAAAATTGGGTCAACCTTTTCGGGCTGTTGAGGAAGGGGCTGCAAAATTGATTTCCGTCGGCAAAACATGCTCTACACCCCCCAAATCATATTGGTCTAGCGACGCCCCTAGCATGACCCAGTGGTGTTTGCTAGACTAAATCCTCCAAGTCCTTCAACATCTACGCACGGTCATCGGGTTGTGCTGATGGTGAGGACTGAATCGTTCAGCAATCCAATATTGGTGCAGTGAAAAATGCTAAAATATGAATATTTAGTAGATTTTGATTACGTCATTGCTTTCAGCTACTATTGTGCCCCATTCTTCGTTCATGATGCTACCATGGGAATATAAAGACAAACGGATCCCTGATTGAAACCCGACATTTGGCTGATTTGGGTAGCTTTTGTTCGCTATACATAAAGCGAGCTTGAAAACAAACAGCTGAGTACCGATGCAGGGAATAAACCTCTTTGCCAGCGAATTTGGTAGCCGATGTTTAAATTTTTTTTTCTGTTGCGTCCGCCATTAGTAGTTTCTACAATTTTCCCATTTTTAAACCAAAATAATCAACTTTGCACGATTTTTAGTCATCATGGTGAAACTTTTGTGGTTTTGTAACATATTGAGTCCATTGCACACCGTCATATCGCAATATTTAACTTGATTTTGAGAAGGAAAGATCGTCGCCACAGACCCCGCTCAGACCACACAGTGACATGGATGCACTGACTATGCACACTGCACAGCCTCGGCATTCACGGTGCGGTGCAGTGGCACTGGTGGTAAACAATGTAAGTATAAAAGCTGAAGTTATTTCAATTATTTTCACGTATAATGTGCATGGTTTATAAGGCCATCTTTTACACCGTAAACAAGAGCAGTGTCGTGACTCATGACTGATTCACTCATATTGTAGGCTAGGCCATGTAGGCCAGGCCCGGGATCAGGCCATGAAAAAACATCAGTCATAAACAACCTGTATCAACAATGACAATTGATTTGATATGGCCCCGGATATGGCATGCACGCAGTTGAGCACCAGGCCCAGGCCTTGCTGTCTAAATTTTAAAGCCGAGTGGTTAATCACTCGCTAGCATGATGGTACGCGAATGGTTGAATTTTCACAATACGCTTATTGGGGTATAGTCAAATAGAGTTTCGGTTTTAAAATTCACGTTCAAATGCACGCGAAAGACACTAATAATTGTACCTTTCTAAATCGTTTTAAACACTTAATTAAGCTGGCTGATTTTGTGAGATTAGCAGCGAGTAATATTTAGTGTCCATGGCGAGTGGAAAATCGCTCACTAGAAATTTTTTTTTTGGGGGCGGCGGTGGCGGCGGAGAGCGATCGCTCACCTAAAAGTCAAGCGGCAAGGCCTGGGCGCAATAATTATAGGTAATTATGAATGCGTATTACTTATTGCTCGAGAAATTAGACACAATAATGCATATATGCGCTGATGTTGATGCATCTAATGCACAAGCCCCAAAGGGGAGACAAAATAATGCATGTGCGCTGATGTTGGTGCGTCTAATGCATGAGCCCCGAAGGGGGGAGACAAAATTAGACGAATCGACATCAGCGCAAGTGCATTATTTTGCTTAATTTCTCGAGCAATAGGCAGCGTTCAAATAGGGCGGTCAGCCGCCATTGGCCTGTAACTTTTTGGCCTGGCGGTAATTTTTCTGACTGGCATCTAGTTGCTGGCGGTAACTTTTAAGGTCAAACCCGGCTGCCCTGTAACTTTTGAGGCATATTTGAACACTGGCAATAGGGCCTACGTAATATGTGTTTATTAATCTATTTCAAACAGTTAAATTTTGCCGCCCTTCCTCAACAGCCGAAAAGGTTGACCCATTTTTTCCGGCTTAGTTGTAAAAGTGAAGAGCAAAAAAAAAAAAAAAAAAAAAAAAAAAGATTTCAGGTGCTTGCGCCCTAAAACTTAAAAGCAACACATTTTGATGTATAGCAACAATTTTTCAAAAATTTGCATGCTTTATCAATTTTTTCTGCCCTTTTTATTTATTAATTCTTTTTGCCACCCCCTTTGTTTTCGTTTTTGCCGCCCCTGTTTTTGCAGCCCCTTCAATTTCGCTGCCCCCTGATTTTACCCTGGGGGGCTGGTGCCCCCAAAGCCCCCCAAAATAAGCGCATGTCATACACGACAAGAAAAAAACACATGATTTTAACTTTTTTTATATAACAAATCAAATTATCACTAAAAATGTTGGAAATTAGAACCAAATATAAACCCGCCCGAAAAATGAATCAATCCTATGTGACACGAACACGCATGAAACACCGCCGTAATCGCAGAGTGCACAATATACACAATCAATTTCATACTTTTCTGATTGGCTGCTTTGATAGGAGTGTATGAATTGCTTTACGCTAGTTGTGCAATGCAGGACTGGCGCATGATTATGTGAATTTACGCGAGAAGTCTAGAGGCCCCTCTTGTAAAACTTTTTTCCATTTTAAGATATTATTTCTTTAATTTCCCCAACTAGGTGATACTGATGTCAACTTGATGTGAACTGTACAGTTGCAGCAACTGCTTTCAGGAGATGGTGGCTTTTAATGAGAATGTATAGTGATGAACTCAACAGTACTACTGGTGCAACAAAAAGCTGGTATGTACAATGAGTAACCACTAACCAGGGACTGCCTTTTGAGGAGAGTGACATTCATGCATTTAAATTCAGGCGCAGACAACCCGGGCGGACAACATGATCTTTGAGGGCACCTTAAGTTTGTTCGTTTTTTTATAAGGTGGAACAAATAAGACTTAAATTGTACAAATGTAACAAGAAACAACATGGTATTGATATACGTGTATGTAGAATGGCATGCACGCACTGCCATGCAGGTGGTCGCAAGCAATGCTTAAATCAAATGCTATTTGTGCGTAATGCGTGACTGGCGACGCTTACAATGTATGTGAATTTACGCGAGCATGAGTTGGGACTTTATTTTACTTAATTTCCACCCAAAAAGGTGCTGCGCCAGCTCTATACGCAATCCACGATAGACCACAATGAGTCCTGCTCCCGACCATAATTTTTTTTCGCGTTGGACAATCACACAATTTGGGAAGAAACACAGAAAAAGCAGTTTTGCCAAAAAAGAAAAAATGAACTGAAAAAGCTTAAAAAGAAAATTGACAATCTCAATGTTAAGGCGTAAGGTTTTTTTTTTTGTGAAAATTTTTATCGCAAAATTTACAAAGCGGCGGAAAAAGCGGAAAATGTTGGGCTTTTTTTTTATAGTTAGTCCTGACTCCCATCTCACACATGATGATGAGCTGATCATAGTTTAGCCTTTAGGCATGAATGGGCAAAATGCCAAATTGCAATCGTGTGCTACGTACACTACGGATGCACCACCATTGATCTCCAACACAACTCGCATGCCATACAAGTCACACACAGATGCAATTATGATCAAATTTTTATCTAAAAGGTGCGAGTAAATCTGCAGTTTACTTTTGTGTGCAAATAAATGGTAAAACAATATCCAAAAATATATTTTGAATTGGTACCGTACTTAGGCCTCCCATGTAACTCTTGGGCTTGCAGCATGGAGAAGCCCAATTTCAGAAACCTGGAGGCACAGTGAAACATGTTTGTTCTTGTAAAGCGTTTCTCCATTTTAATATTTTGTTTCTTGAATTTTCCCAACTAGGTGATACCAGTGATGTCAACTTGATGTGAACTGTACAGTTACGTTGCAGCAACTGTTTTCAGGAGATGGTGGCTTTTAATCAGAATGTATAGTGATGAACTCAACAGTACTGGTACAACAAAAAGCTGGTATGTACATGTACTATGATTAACCAGGGACTGCCTTTTGAGGAGAGTGACTGAGAGCATTGCTCTCTGCTGCTCTTCTTAAGGCGTACTACACCCCTGCCCAATTTTGTGCCTATTTTTGCATTTTTCTCAAAAATTATAGTGCATTTGTGACAAGTAAGATATGTATATTATAGGGGCAAGGACTACAACTACTGCACTGGAAATTTTATTTCAGCACAAACAGCAGTTGTGGAGTTACAGTCAAAAATGAGGGAAAACCAGTATTTGATCAATAAATCAATAACTTCTTGCCTTGAGTTGCTGAATTTTCAGTGCAGTAGTTGTACTCCTTGCCCCTATAATATACATATCTTACTTGTCTCAAATGTGCTATAATTTTTGAGAAAAATACAAAATTAGGCACCAAATTGGCCAGGGTGTAGTGTAGTACCCTATAAATCTGATATAGGAGAGTGATGTTTGATTTTAATCTTTATGTGAAACAGCTCTCCTTGGAGGCTCATGAAGAGCTATTTATTGCTCTCCTTCAAGTTCCAAAAGACAGTCCATGAGTAACTGCTATATTGGTTGATGAAAGGATTAGGCCTGACTTAGTAACTCAGGCCCCAAGATAGTAACTTCAAGCCCCAAGATAGTATCTGACTTAGTAGCATGGGCCCCTTATTTATAGTCAGGCCCAGGGTTGTCACCACGCTGGACTGGGCCGTCTGGCACTCACTAAATTGGGGTTTTTTAAAGTTGTTTTTTTTCAATTTTTTTTTACATTTCGGAAGTGGATGATGATATTTCATCATAAAAGAGGAAGAAAAATTTTTTAGGGGTGGTACCCTCAAAGCCTATTCCCGATCCTAGCGTTCAACTAAAAGATAGTGCGAGGCGAGAGCTTTGCTCGCCACGCTTTGCCTTCAATATTTTAACCAGTACTATTTGGGTCCTGGTGACAACCCTGGTCAGGCCCGTGCTACTAATTCAGGCCCAAAGATATTTTTTCTTTCTTTTGGGGATCTGTAGGTTGTTCAATATTAAAATCTAAATATTTTAATTTATATTTTGGTTATTTTTCTTTACAGATGAAATATGAACTTATTGGAAGGAACCACCTGCAGCAACAAGCTTAAGCAAGAGACAGGTAAATGCTCCATAGCAATCACCTGTGCCATATAGAATGTCGGCACTTCAACTAAAAATCAAGCGAATTTAACTTCGAGGGCAAAACTATTGACAGAAAAAGACATTGTCAACATATGGCTGTTACGGCCTACGCCTACCTATCAATTAGGTTTAGTGGACTAGCTAGCTGGTAGCCACTAGCCATCACTGTTAATTTGGAACATGTTTTACCACAGTGGAACTCATAATATATAATTATGATAATGTGGACTACAATTAAGTCAACAAATACTGGACACAGTGGTAACGAGGCGAGTGAAAAAAAGGCGAGTTAAAAAAAGGCGAGTTAAAAAAAGGCGAGTTAAAGAAAAGGCAAGTTACCCCCCCCCCCCCACAGAGATTAGGGTGGTTTTTTTTTCAATTACCCCCAAAGTAAGCTAAAGATGAGTTACGACAAAGCCATCAAAGTCCCACCAGCGAGTTACGGCAAAGCCATCAAGTCCAAATGACGATTTACGACAACACAATCAAATCGGCGAGCTACAGCAACACTATCAAGTCCTGTAAGAGAGTTACAGGAATGCCGTTATGATGAATGGAAAATGGCTTTCACTATAGAAAAATTATCCAATTTGTGTACATCGTGGAACATACTCTTTGCGTGGCTGTGCGTAGTAAGCAGTTGTACGCAGATAGCCTCGCTAATATGGACGCGTGAGAGTAGCATTATGCGCATGTGTAGTTAGCATGATTAGTTGCGGAGTAACAAGCGTAGTTGAATGTTCCACGATGTACACAAATTTAATATTTTTCTATAGTTGAGGTTCATGATGATGAGAAAAAATCCATTTTACCCTAAATCAAATTGTAATCTTAACTTGCTGATAAGACTTGCCATAACTTGCTGATGGGACTTGCCGTAAATTTTAACTCATCGATGGGACTTATCGTAACTCGTCTGCCAAAAAATCTTAACTCAATGGCGAGACTTCCCGTATTCTCAGCAGGGATCAATCTTTAACCTCTGCAGGGACCAGAGGATATTAAACTTATCTGACTCGCCATTTTCTCTCGCTCTTACTCGCCCATTTTTAACTTGCCAATAACTGTCCCCTTACCCTGTTAAGCTACGTATGACTTTTGTATGTACCAATTTTACAGACTATGAATTATAGTAATAAATAAATAATAAATAACCTAGAAGAGAGGGATGTGGTGTGGGTTATACATGTACCTGTATGTATTAAACAGTGGACAATAATTAGATAATGTTAATTTTCAATTTTAGTGATCCTAGCATCCTCTTTTTATATAATTTTTAGGTAGATATCCCCAAAAAAAGCTTATTCCCAAAATTGCAGTTGATTCCGATTTTGCATTTGCGAGGTATGCATGATTATTTGTTGTAATTTTGTTCTGGTGTACCAGAACATAATTAAAATTTCATGATATTTCTGCTAAACAAATTAATCTGCAAGAAATTCTTTGTACATAAACATTATGTAGCCAGAGGTTTCCAGTGGTATAAAAATCTTTTTATTGAGAAAAGTAGGGGGGATGATGCTGTGGATCACAATCACAAAATGCCTTACTTCCAAAAGCAGTAATTTCAACTGCACTGACTACGGAGCCCCCAAAGTGACATGGAAGAAAAAAATCGAGGTCTGGCTTAGTAACTTGGGTCCAAGATAGTAACTCGGGTCCAAGAGTAACTCGGGTCCGAGATAGTAAATTGGGGCCCTGACTAGTAGTTTTGGGACCCCGAGTTACTATTTCGGGGTACGAGTTACTATCTTGGGCACGAGTTACTAAGTTGGGCCCCAAGTTACTATCTTAGACCCCGAGTTACTAAGTCGGGCCTCGAATTACTATCTTGGACCCCGAGTTACTATCTCAAGGCTATCTCAGACCCCGTTTTTTTTCTTCCATGTCACTGCGAGGGCTCTGTATAAATCAGCACAGTCGAAACCTAGATTTCGCCTTGGTTTGCAAGAATCAAAATCCATCCTAGTCACTGCACTTACTGTATGATACAATGAGAGATTTTGATTCTCGCTTCCGAATATTACAAGAATCATTACGAGAATCGATTCTGTGATTCTCGTTGAAATCTAGGCCCTGACAGTGATGAGTGATGTACAATTTCATGAAAAAGTGTTCAGAATTGGCTAGGCCTCTTTGGTCATACTCATAGTTTATTAGGGTTGCAGATTGGACAAAAGTTGGGGACGTGGCAACTTTCAAAAATAAGTAAACTGAGTAATCTGGATATCAGGTACTTCATGTTAAAAGCAGTTTTATTTCCTCCAATTTTTATTGATTTTTTATTAATGCAACTTTTCTTAGTGTATTTTTCAATTAAAATAAATTGATGTTTGTTTAAATCATATTGACCATATCAAGTTGTTATCCTTTTTGTATCAGTCATGTGTTAGAAAAATAAAATGAAAAGAAATATAACATGTGCCGGTATCTGTGTGTTTTCAGGACTAATCGATATTTGATGTATTCGGTGATAATTTTTCCAGTAAAAAAACACAAACTTGTAAATGTTAGAATTTATAAAATGAAACGCAATTTTTCATTAAAAGAATTAAAATGTGCATGCCTTCTGGTACATCTTACCCCGGACTTTTTAACCCTCAATTTTGTTACCCCTCCGCTATTAAGGACTGGTTTTATTCCCTTTTAGAACCCAATATTTTTGATCCCCACATTTTACACCCCACCAAAGAAGTCATGAACACTCCCTAAGAACATAAGGTCATGAAGACGTGTTTACATGAAAAACTCTGCCAAAAAAGAAAAACATTTTTAAATGTTGTCAAAATATTTGTATTTTTTTTTTTAAAGTTCAAAGTTGAATTTATTTATTAAAACGTTGAATGCCCTTTATATAAACCCGACTTTTTTTTGCTTTTGAGAAATCTTAATGAAGGCATAGGGCAAAATTCTGCAATCAGTTTTGTTGAACTATTTAGAGACTGATATGAAACAACATCCCTGGACCCTGGTTGAAAGTAGTAGGACTACAGCGTGAATTTTTTTTCTGGGTTTTTGGGGAATCAGTTAAAGTGAAAGTCGAGAGAACGGCATTTTGTGATTGGTTTTCTTTTTAACCAAAAAGTGAAAAATTAATTTTGCAAAAGTATAAAAAAAGTCCCCAAATATCACAATTTGTGAGCGTAACGAGCCAAAAATCAAGTTTTTAACGTTTTTTGGTCTAAATAAGAAGGTCCAAATCCGGGGTCCAAATCTTAGGAAGAAAGTCCACTTTTCACAACCCCCCTTGGAAAAAGGTCTACTAATAATGGTAATAAGAAGAATATTAAAGAATAAGAATGATAATGATTTGTGGCAATGAAAGTAAATTAAAAACAAAAATATTAAACTGTTGCTCTTCCAAAAATCCCGCATAAAAATCAATTAATGCTGTCTATACACCGCTGGCTGCAGTTATGATTGTCCAGATTTCGACAATATGCAAGCTATGACGTAAGCTCATTACTTATTCATGACATAGTCTCCTCAACCCGGGCCTCAGCTGCCATGGTTTGAGCGGAACAAAACTGGCGGTGTGGAGACTATGAGAAAAAGTTTCCTACTGCAAGACGCTTTCGTGGAGCCAGAATTCTGGCTCCAGACGAAAAAAGTGCACCAAAATTTTTCATGTTACGAATTCAGGCCCTGAATAAGGCAACGTGAAGGATTGTGGGTAATATAAAGACGCCGCAATTCTGGGCCTGGAAGGATTCAGGCTAGGTGTTTGCACTCATGGAAACAAACAAAGCTGCCACACAAGAGGAATGTATGGGGTTCTATAAAGGAGATCCTAAAGCTTGATATAAAGGGGTGTTATATCCATCCTTTAATGCATTATTTTTCTTGGGAGGTGTAAAATGCCCCAAACTTTTATTTTTATACAGAATTGCCCCATACTCATGCATAAACCACAAGCTTTTACAGTACCCAACTGTCTATTGTGTTCACAACTCACACTCTCTCTGTGGAATAGCTTTAACCTTATTAGCTAAATCGTCCACAGGGGTAGTGTGGATTTTAAATAGAATAGCGCAATCTTTAATGCTCAAGTCTATAGTTTTACACTAAACTAGAGATTCTACCCCAGGTTTTTTTTTACAAACTAGAACACCATTGAAATACTTTGTTGTTTCTTTCTAGACTTTGAGCAATGTATGGATTTTTTAGTTACTGACATTTCGAATGCAACAAGGGATACATTTTCGAATACACTGAAAAGGTCACATCTCAAAACACTAAATTTTTCAAAAATATTCTTTTTGAAGTGTGTACTATAGCAAAAGAGAGCAATATTCTATTATTATTTTTTCTGATGCCAGACATGCTAGAGGGGATTCATCTTAAAAATACACACTTTGAATATCCTTTCTGCAGTTCAACCACAGTGGAAAGCAATGTTATTGTTTTTGGTCTAGTCTATACTGGGCACAAAAGGTCACCTTACACTTCAAACAAAAGTGATTTCTTTAAGGGAAGGGGTATGAACGTTTGGGCAGTATTTATTGTGGGACATTAGAGTAAAGCCAAGAATTTTCTGCTTTACAAATGCTAAATTCTGCTTTTCTCCGCTTTGTAATTTTAGCACATTTCTGACATAATAAAATTTCACAAGAATCTTGTGACGATCATTGCGATTTGCAAAGTTGGGATGGGTAATTGGGTATCATGGCTGCAATGGGGCGTTGTACGGTAAATTTATGACGGATTTTACTTTATTTTGATGAATTTTGAAGACCCATTTCATTTAGTATTTTATTTATTTCTTTTCAATTGTATTTTTTCCTTTTTCTAGGTCATTTTTGCTTATTTTTTTTATTTTTTTCTCAGAAATGTGTTTTCACGTAACCTCCAATTCCATGATTTTATGGAATTTCAAGTAACGCTGAAAATTCTTGGTTTTACATTAGAGCATATCAGACATATCGAATTGCATTCTGAATACGAAGAATGTCCTTCTGATATCAAATAATTTTGATTTTTTGAAATTCGCAATGTAATACACATTTTATGGCAAATCATTAAAATTGATATTTTTATATTTAATAGTACTGAAAGTAAACTTTATAAATCTGATGATTTATACTTAAAGTGTATGTAGGTGGGATGAAAAGCCGACTATCAATGGAAAATTTTGACCGTTCGTATTGAAGATATGGATTTTTTTTCCCAAAACACCAAAAAAAATTAGGTCTTTTTGGGAAAAAAATCCATATCTTCAATATGAATGGTCAAAATTTTGAATTGATCGTAGGCTTTTCCTCCCAGCTACATACACTTTAAGAATATATCATTAGATTTATAAAATTTACTTCGAGGACTGTTATATATCAAAAATTTGAAAATATCAAATTTTAATAATTTGTCATAAAATTTGTATTATATCGTGAATTTCAAAAATGAAAATTATTTGATATCAGAAAGACATGCTTCAGTATTCAGAATGCAATTCGACACGTCTGAGGTGCTCTCATGTCCCACAAAAATACTGTCTAAACGCTAAAAACGCTCATTCCAGATCCCTTAAGACACTAAAACTGAATTACAAACAAAACATGTTGATAGAACTAAAATCAGTAAGAACTGAAGATTGCACAAGCTATTTGAATCTATTTGCATGTGCTTTGTAAGTTATAAAAAATGATGTTCTGAAGAGTATTTTGAAGTGCTTGGTCCTGTTATTTGCGTGTAGTTTCCCATCTTTACAATTCATAATTTTACGCCCACCCCGAACAGGATAACTTACATAATAGAGAGGATGTGATTTCTAAACATACATATCATACGCCCGTAGGAACGCCCGTATATATCTATTCAAAACCACTCTCATGTGACGCAATTTTGAAAAGTGGCGTAGCATCATAGGGCAAGGGGGCACATGCCCCCCCCAATCAATCCGAAATTTAAAAAATCCCAAAGGAAAATTGCCGAAAAATGGCTTGTTCCCCCCACCCGCCCCCACCCCCCCCCCCCCAATCATGGTCGCCCCCCCCCCCCAAATGTGATGACCCAAGCTATGCCACTGTCAATACCAGCATTTATAGATGTTCTTTGTAAATATTTGTGACTGAAATGTTGATCAAAGATTAATTCTAACTACCTTACCATAAACTTATTTATTCCATTTGCCTTTGTAGTGGGTAATGGATTTTTTTTTTATCTTAACATGTTATTTACAAAATCCATTAGTCAAAGTGATTCTAACAAATAAAGTACAAAACACTCTTTCTTTAAAAACCTGTATCCTAGGAAACCTGTGATCAAAATTAGACAATTTGTTTAAAAGCTTTAGCTTGCTGCTTCCTTAATCTCTTTCCAGTTATTGATGACAATCTCACAATAAAGCACACCTGTCAGGTTTCCATGGGAACGATAGACTCTTATCTCTCAAAGCCAAGCAGTTATTAATCAAAATAATTATACTAAATATATTGGAAAGCAATAAAGAGTGAATTATGATGGGAGATGAATGAGTTTTAAGAAAAAAATAGGTAAACTAATGTGCAATTGTGACCAGCTCCAACAAAACCTGGAACAAGTTGCAGACGACATGTTTCAATTTTTTTTTTCCAAATTCAAAAATTTCAGAAATGTATATTTTCATGACCAAATTTGGAATCAGCATGAAAAATGCATTAAAATGAGTACAAACAAGCCTAGTATTGGTTCAGTAGTTTTTAAGATAGCTCTTGATATTTTGAGAAAATATTTCAAAACTTCAACTTTTTCCGTTGAAGCGCATGGCTAGCACGCAGAGCATTAAAGATGACAGTCCCATAATACAAAGATCATATTTTGGAATTCTTAATTTCATGGTATTTAACTGTGGGACTAAGTGCACTTTCAAATCCTTGAAAGTACTTATTAAAAAAAAGAGGTTAATTTAATCAATAAATAACAGTTGAACTATGATATCCCTATTCAATCCTGTGTAAAGCAGGAAACTGATAGGCCCATTACCAGCGTTCGAAATTTTGGTTGTCCGGTTGCCCGGGACAACTAAAAAGGTTGCCGGACAACCAAAAATACTGATTCGGTTGTCTGCCGGACAACCATAAATCTAGCCAAAAGTCACATTTGTAGGCCTACGGACAACCAAAAACTTAGACGGACAACCAGAAATTGTAATCTGGTTGTCCGTGGGACAACCATTTATTTTTCCTAAATTCGAACACTGCCCATTACTCAGAATAGCAATTTGGCAAAAATATCAAGGTATCATTTACAAAATTATCTATATCTTGAAAAGTATTGATGATATTTATATAATTTTGGTATAATTTTAAAGCTTATTGTTAATTGCTTACATTTTTATTCAAATCATGAAATGTCAAAAAGGCAACTTGTTCCTGGTTTTGTCAGAGCGGGCCACAATTTTGCATGTCAGATATGATTAAATACATTGTTACAACATAATTAATTGGATGATGATGATGATGTTGACAAAGATGATGTTGATGATGATGATTTTATGATGATGACAATGAAGATGATGATGATGACAACGACAACGATGATGATGATGAAAAATATGCTGCTCTTTAAAGCTTTAGCTGCTCTTTTAAAATCTCTTCTAAGTTATTGATGACAATCTCACAATAGAACACACCTGTCAGGTTTCCATGGTAACGGTAGACTCTTATCTCTCAAAGCCAAGTCATTATAATCAAAGAATATTAAATATAAACTGGAAAGCAATAACGAGTGAGGTAATATAAAGGATGAATGGTTTTGATGAAAAGAATAGGTGAACTTGTGCAATTTGGCATGTCTGATGATTAATACATTGAATGGAGATACAACACGATCAATTGCATGATGATGTATATGATGTTGATGATGAAAATGATGTTGATGCCGCCCTTAAGGGGTGGGGTATGAACATTTGGACAGTATTTATTGTGGGACATTAGAGCACATCAGACATATCGAATTGCATTCTGAATACGATGAATGTCCTTCTGATATCAAATAATTTTGATTTTTTGAAATTCGCAATTTAATACACATTTTATGGCAAATCATTAAAAATTGATATTTTAGATATTTAACAGTACTCGAAGTAAACTTTATAAATCTGATGATTTATACTTAAAGTGTATGTAGGTGGGATGAAAAGCCGACGATTAATTGAAAATGTTGACCTTTTGTATTGAAGATATGGATTTTTTTCCCAAAAAAATCCATATCTTAAATATGAAAGGTCAAAATTTTCAATTGATCGTCGGCTTTTTCTTCCCAGCTACATACACTTTAAGAATATATCATTAGATTTATAAAATTTACTTCGAGGACTGTTATATATCAAAATGTGAAAAATATCAAATTTTAATAATTTGTCATAAAATTTGTATTATATCGTGAATTTTTGTGAATTTTGGGTCGGCAATAAAGAGCAATGCACCGTAGGCCTTTCATGAATATCATCTTCCTGGATGGAGCTATGTCTGTACTTTCTATTATACATAACTTAATTGACCTTCGCATTCTAGTGCAATGTAAGCAAATAATATTAATGTCATACATCTTCATTATCTCTTGTTATATTTTCTGACGTACATAATACATTAATCCTTCGTATGGCGGCATCTCATCTGCAATGCATCAAAGAATATAATTAATGAATCAAATGAAGCAACAGTGACATGGTCTACCGCAGATGAGAAAAAAAAAATATGATTTCAGTGATTTTTCTGAATTTGACTTCATCATATTCCTTTTTCCTTATGCTTGCATACTCACAGGGTAACACCTAATTGGTTAAAACCATAATTTGAGAAAGCCAAACAAACAAATAAACAAAAAATCATCATAAATCTGTCAGAATCTATATTTATTCTATTATTACCTGAATTCTCTAAAAAATGCCCCTTATTTCACTTTTCACTGAAAAACTAAATCTAAATTTAAGTTTTTACCAACATTTTATTAAACTGCTGCACAAGATGGTTTTCATACCTAAAAGCTTCATATAATAACTCATCAAATTCCTCCAAATAGCATGGTTATTTCAAATCAAAACAACCAACATGAGACTTGAACATTTTAGATTCCCATTAAAAAATTGAATTCAGAGAGCACCGACTGTGTAAAAATGATAAGAAATTATGATAGAATCCATTAAGGTATAAGAATGATAATGTGAACCTCCTGCGGCATTTTTTGCTATATAGCATTGCCGAGCAATTGACTGCAATCAACCATAAAAAATATGTTCCACTTTGCTGGTATTGTGCAATACCATTAACGGTTCTAAAATAGATCACTCTTCTTTTCGCCAAACTGCAAGTGTTTCTAGAATGCTGTTAATATAAGAACATTTTAATGCCAATTGCACATTCTAGGGAAGCCTGGTTACCGTTTTGAAATAGCTGAGTGAGGGGTTTTCAAGGAAATATTTTTGTGTGTAAAAACTGAAGCATCTTATGTATAAAATCCATCTTGCCCATTTGATTTACTTATTTTTTAATTTCATATTAGGGAAATTTGGCCAGGATAATTTATGTATGGCGTAGGGAGGAGTGAAAATAGATGTACCATAGATGTACTTGTATTTCAAGATGTCAAGCATCACTTGATCTTGTGAAATGCTGAGAAAAATGGTGTCATTATATGGTAATATTGGATAGGACACCATGCATGATGACCCAATATGGTGCATGTTTCTAGCAGGGGTTTTACCGAGATATATAATGCACAAATTCTATTCACATGTGATATATTTCATATTTCATATTGAAGATATGGATTTTTTTTTTGTGTTTTGGAAAAAAAATCCATATCTTTAAAACGAAAGGTCAAAATTTTCAATTGATCGTCGGCTTTTCATCCCACCTACATACACTTTAAGTATAAATCATCAGATTTATAAAGTTTACTTCAAGTACTGTTAAATATCAAAAATATCAATTTTAATGATTTGCCATAAAATGTGTATTACATTGCTAATTTCAAAAATCAAAATTATTAGATATAAGAAGGACATTCTTCGTATTCAGAATGCAATTCGATATGTCTGATGTGCTCTAATGTCCCACAATAAATACTGTCCAAACGTTCATACCCCTTCCCTTGAGAACATTGACCATTTAGATCAGACAAGTCCCATTACTTCCATGGAACACATTGTTTATACAAGGAAAGATTACATAATCCAATACCAGGAAAAGTATATACTTTTGCCATATGGATTGCAACAGAAACGATTTTAATGACTGTACTCTTACATACTCTGCATGCTAGCCATAGAGTTGTCCTTCATTTAACTCCTTGAAAGAGTTAAAATTCACTCTTAAAGAGTGGTTTTCACTCTTTTTTGAGTGGTTTTAACGTTAAAAAACACATTTCACTCCTTTTTGAGTGGTCTTATAAGTGAATCACACACTTAAAACTACGCGGTCAAAAAATGACCCAAACGGGGTCATTTTTGACCCCAGCATAGGTATCAACTAAACACCATACCACTAACGGGTCATTTTGACCCCATTGGTCGGGTCATTGCAATGACTACGTATTTGGGTCAAATAGTAACCCCATTGGGGTCAAAATAATACCACATTTCGGGGTCAAATGAAATGACCCCTTCAAAAGGGTTGCCTTATTGGGTTACTTAATGACCTCATTTGGGTCAAATGAAATGACCCATTTGAAAGGGTTGTTTTATAGGGTTACTCAATAACCACATTTAGGGGTTGTTTGGATTTTTTTAGTAGGCCTATGGTCATGCTGGTCCCACCAGGACATAAGTGTGTTTCAGCACAGAGAAAGCATTACATAAACAGCAAAATGCATCTGTGTATCACACTCACACACAGTCAGTCATCGCCTATGACAGTTCACGTATTATAAGCTTACATGATATAAGCTTATAACAACAGCAGCCAAGACACCAGCCACGACAGCATGAAATTGGAATGAATCTCGTGCATGAGACAAGGGTCTATGCATCCTTGCAGTCTCACTTTTCAACTAACTTTTCATATTCCATCATGCAGACAAGCACACACGACAATCCGCTGAGCTGCACAATCAGAACAAATATGGCGCTGATGTGACCACGTGAGCCGATGCACACCGTGTGTGCAAATAGTTCAAATGCAAGTCATTATAAAGTTGACAAATTGGGTAACTTCGGTCAAAAAATTAGTTTTATTTATTAATCAACAAACATTAATTGCAGCTCATGTTTAAACTCATTTATGAATTGAGATTTTCAAAGCGGGAGATTGAAACTGATATCAATGCGCGACGGTATCGGCAAAATGACCACTAAGTTTTTGACCACGTTCGTCGTGGCTAAAATGACCTCGTGAAAGTGGTCAAATTAAAACAGTACAACCCCCTTGAAGGGTCAAAACAACCCCAAACGTGGTCAATTCAAAATTACCATGGAAAATATAACCCCGTAGTTTTTAGTGTGCACTCTTTTTGGGAGTGAGTTTTTCACTCTTTTACATTTAGAGAGTAGGCTTCAGAATGAAAGTCCAAGTTTTGAGATTAACCTATGTTCTCAAAATATCAAGAGCTTTCTCAAGAACCACTGAACCAAGGCTTGTTTGTACTCATTTTAATGCATTTGTCATGCTGATTCCAAATATGGTCACAAAGATTTACAATTTATTCTGAAATTTTTGAATTAAAAAAAAATTGAAACTTATCGTCTGCAGTCGACACCCGCACAGAGAATAGAATAGCTTCATGATATCACAGCCTGTTTAAGTTTTGTGTCTAGTAAGTTTCCCATGTAATCTAATGCTTGCCAAATCAAAGCTGGAAATACCTAAATGGCCAACCTTCAAGTCTCGCCTCTATTCCCACTGTATCCATTTCCTGATTAACAGACATCTAACCAGCTCAGATGGCTAACAGTTTGGTATATTAGGTGTGTCAATGCTCTGTCTGCTAACCATAGGCTTCAACATAAAAAGTCCAAGTTTTGAGATATTTTCTCAAAATATCAAGAGCTATCTTAAGAACCACTGAACTAAAACTAGGCTTGTTTGTGCTCATTTTAATGCATATATTGTTCATACTGAATCCAAATACGGTCATGAAAATTTGCAATTCTGAAATTTGTTAAAATAATATTGAAACTTGTCATCTGCAGTCAACACCCGCATAGAGCAAGTTAAGCTGCAATAGCTTCATGGTATATCACAGCCTATAAGTATTGTGTCTAGTAAGTTTCCCATGTAATCTATTATTTTCTTAATCAAAGCTCACAATACCTGCCCATCCTTCTCGACTCGTCTCTATTCCCAACGTATCCATTTTCCCTGATTAGTAGGCATCTAAGCGGCTCTGATGGATAACATGCTGATAGATTACATGTGTTAAAGGACAATGCAACATTTGTTATACTTCGTGCAAACATTTACTTTCCGCAATTTCCACATTTCTCATATTTACAACGGAAGAAAACTTTATTTGAACTACCCAGTCAACACAACATTTTTGTAACCTTTTTCAATAGAGTGCATAAAGGTTGTCAGAAAACATTGTTGGATTATATATATACAATATTTTAAAAAAAAACATTTAAAAACAAACTCACATTGCTGCAAAACTTTACAAGTTATGATATTGTGTTGTTCACAAATAAAAATCTGTACCAAATGTTGCAAATAAATGGGTTTTTTAATTACTTCTTTTTTTTATATCATGACTAAACATAAATGTTCTGCTTGACAAATTTTGAAAAATGATTTAAAAACATTCTTAAAAACATTGTCTACATTGTCTCTGATAGAGGGCGGGTATTGAACTGAAGGCCTATAGATAATAACATCACTGCTCTTCTCCATCTGACTCATTAGCTCAGTTGGCAGAGCATCGGTCCGGCGATCCGAAGGTCCCAGGTTCAAATCCTGGATGGTCAGTGAAATTTTTTCACTGGCTGTCATTTATGTATGTGGAGACTTGTGTTAAAAACCTTTCTCAGAAACATTGTCTACTTGTTTGCTTGAATTGGAATTTTTTTACTTGTGGGAAAAATAATAATTGCAGCAATTAAAATTCTGGAAACTATGCTTAATTTAATAAACAGCTGTATTTACAGCGAGAGAGTTTCAGGGGCTGCTTTACTGAAAACTATTGAGTTTTTATCGTCATATACGGCTATTATTGATCTACATATGGGGTCATGAGGCAAAACATGTTTAGGGATCAAATCAAAACTCGACCGCCGGTTGCCCGCCGGTTCCGGGCGGTTCCGTCCGGTTGGCAGAGGTCATTGGTATATGAATATTCAAGAATGCATGAGTAGCAACCGCCGGTTGGTTTAAGCACATAACCGGAGAGATTATCACAAAATGTCGATATGTTTATTTCGCGATCACAATAGCGCATACTTGAAATTTCACGGTCACAATAGCCCATACTTGAAAGTACTACACGATGATCGATTGTTCTTAGTCGTGTATCTATTGGCTTGTCACCAAAGCAAATTAATTTTGGAACTGATTTCTTGTTTATGGTTAAAATTGCTTGAACATAGTACCATTGTTTAGATCATTTAATTTCAGTTCAGAACAGTGTTTCAATGATTTCTATAGGTTAAGTAATTTAAAAGTTGTGAATTATTATTTTGTGAATCACATAGGCCTGTGTTGGTGATGGACAATTATCACTTATAAATTACTATAGGCGATTTCACGAAAGGTCATTAGTTCAAATCTTCCTCCAGAAGACATGATGCTGCATAAATCACAAAAGAAATCCCCAGTTGAAGTGATATTGATTGACTCATTTGCTATTTTGCTTTGTACTTAAATTGAGATTCCCCCTATCTCGGCAACAACAATTTTATGATCCCACCACCGACACACCTCTAAACAGGCTAAAATCAGTCTTTTTGAATACAACAAACACACTATATGTGGTCATCTTATGACTCCCTACATTTTGGTTATCAAAATTTTTATGACCACCCCCCATTTTTTCTTTCCACGAATATATGACCCCCCCGTATATTTGGGACACCTCCCCCTCTTCCCAAGAAAATGATAGCCCAAAATGGGGTTGATTTTGGGTCTAAAATAGACCAAAAGGAAGATTTTGTCACAACATTTCTGTCGACAGGGGGGGACTGACTTGCCACCCTGCCCCATGGCTAATCTCCATTGGTGCTGATGAAGGGCGCGGTGCAAGGGTGATGGGATTGGCATATATTTAATATGCATCTTGCAAAATCATTAGTTCTTCTTGCACATCACCTCAACGAGCCTGGCCAACATCATTATAGGCCCAATATACCGGCCTAATATGGCCTATATTACGAATAGTGTAGTTTTGTATCCCCCTCTGTCTCTCTCATGCGATGTAAGAGACACATCTCATACTCTCACCCCTTTTCCACCTCTCCCCCATCCTCCCTCTTCCTCTCCCACTCTCTCTTCTTTTTTCTCTCTTTCCCCTTTCTTTCTTTCTTTCTTTGATTCTTTTTTTCTTTCTTTCTTTCGATTATAAACTAAGTTTATGAGAAATGTATTACCCTTATGCTTTTAAAACATGCAGAATTCGAGATCGCGATTATTCCTTCCGGAAATGAAACTTTAAAATAGGCCTTGTCTAACCTGTCAAGATGTAAAATAATTATATTTTTTCAAAATAAAATTCTAAAAGTAGCTACATTGATTGAGAAGAACTCCGGGAAGGAATATCGATTATTCCTATTGTACTAAATTTGAAAAGAAACCACTTGAAACCACTCCACTCACTCACTCGATGATACCAACCGGCCATATGAACCATGGGTGTGACGACTGACCTCATTACTGTATATATTTTAGAACCGGACGGAACCGCCCGGAACCGGCGGGCAACCGGCGGTCGAGTTTTGATTTCATCCCTTACAGAAAAGCTGTGTCTGTCCCTTTAAGGGATCTAAAATGAGCGTTTATTGCGTTTCGACAGTATTTTTTGTGGGACATGAGAGCACCTCAGACCTATCGAATTGCATTCTGAATACGAAGCATGTCTTTCTGATATCAAATAATTTTCATTTTTGAAAATCACAATATAATACAAATTTTATGACAAATTATAAAAATTTGATATTTTTCAAATTTTTGATATATAACAGTCCTCAAGTAAATTATATAAATCTAATGACATATTCTGAAAGTGTATGTAGCAGGGAGGAAAAGCCGACGGTCAATTGAAAATTTTGACCTTTCATATTGAAGATATGGATTTTTTCCCAAAAAGACCTAATTTTTTTGGTGTTTTGGGGAAAAAATCCATATCTTCAATACTGTAAAGGTCAAAATTTTCAATTCATTGTCGGCTTTTCATCCCACCTACATACACTTTAAGTATAAATCATCAGATTTATAAAGTTTACTTCAAGTACTGTTAAATATCAAAATATCAATTTTAATGATTTGCCATAAAATGTGTATTAAATTGCGAATTTCAAAAATCAAAATTATTTGATATCAGAATGACATTCTTCGTATTCAGAATGCTATTCGATATGTCTGATGTGCTCTAATGTCCCACAATAAATACTGTCCAAACGTTCATACCCCAGCCCTTAAGGTACATTTACAGCTATGTGGCAGAACATAAGTATCCAGATGGCTTTTAGATCATGATTGGGACATGATTAGGCTATATAAATGTGTATGGTTTATTAGTTATGAGTTATTATACTTTCAGCAGTGAATAATATAGAATTAATTAAAAAAGGTAAAATGTCAAAGGAACAAAATCTGTGTTTGTCAAAAAATGACACAGAATTGCTGGTACATTTGTGTATACTATTTATGTAATGTGCCAGCATTATTGCACCATTATGTTGTCTCTCGCTGATAGCTTTTTAAAATGCTTAACTACTATCTACTGCTGATTTAGCAGTATTGGAATTGAAATACAGTATATGTCTAATAGCATTATTACACCAGAAATGCTATATGCTGCTGATAAAATTACTTTGACAAAAATGCTATCTACTGCTGATAGCATTATTTCACCAAAAATGGCATTTACTGCTGATAGCATTATTTCATCACAAATATTATATATCTGCTGCTGATAGCATTATTACACTTGCAACAGCCCTGCTATCTAGTATCATTACCAGCAATGCAACCTATTCATACTCACTATTAATTAAAGGAGGATTTCGTGATCCTAGCATCCTCTTTTTATGACATTTGTCAGCAGATATCCACGAAAAAAGCTTATTCCCAAAATTTCAGTTGATTCCGATTTTGGGTTTGCGAGTTATGTATGATTATGTGTATTACACTGGTCCATAGGCCACTGTTGTGATTTCGATCTGGTATACCAGAACAAAATTCAAATTGGGCGATATTTTTGCTAAACGAATTAATCTGCAAGAAATTTTTGGTACATAAACATTTTGTAGCCAGAGGATTCCAGTGGTATAAAAATCTCAACTTTTTTTGAGTAAAGTGGGGGGCTGAGGCTATGGATCACAAAATGCCCTTTTAATACCACTGAATCATGGTCAGCATACGCATCACTATTGTAATGAAGAGATGCTTTTCATTTTAATATGATATACTATGTATACAACAGGTGTTCCCAATAAAACAATGGCACAAATGTTTTGTAAACTATTCACTCAAAGCGCACAATCCCGCTTTTTTAGAATAGAATTTAGCATTGCACCTGTTTTATTCCAATGTTTTTGAAAAGCAATATGTTAGTACAGATAAGATTGTGCAATTTGATGAAAAAAATGGTTTCATATATAGGCTAATCAGTTTACTGCTATAAATCAAACAACGTTCTAGTATTTACCCCTTTCCATGTGGGTGTCCATTGCAGACTAGTTCCAAATTTTCTTTAAAAAATTCAAATATTTCAGAATCGTACATTTGAATGACCATATTTGGAATCAGCATGAAAAATGCCTTTAAATGAGTACAAACAAGCCCTGGTTCGGTGGTTCTTGAGATAGCTCTTGATATATTTTGAGAAAAATCTCAAAACTTGAGCCTTTTCATGTTAAAGCCTATGGTGGCACGTAAAGCATTAAGCCAAGAATGTCATGGGAAATAATACTATGATACACAGCTCTAGTTAAGAGCTATGGCAAAAACCCCAGCGGTCCAGTATAGAAGTCAATTAATACTGATCAGAAATGTATGCAACACTCAGGTGTATGTATGCACAATTTGTTGCGGATCATCATGATCAAAGGGAGCTGGGCCTCTTATGCCCTGAGTAAATACCACGCTATATTAGCAACCAGATGGATCTGATGATGCTAATACACATATCTGGAGCAATAAACTAGTTTGATATACTAGTTTAATAACATTTGTGATATACAATATAAGGATGAGTGAATTTCAAATTGATTTGACAGAAGCATTGCTTATACTGATCAAGAAAGGTTAAGAAACCGACTATGGGTTAGTGACTGGGCTATTCTAGTTGAAATCCATACACCACCTGTGGATGACATAACCTTAATCTCACATGCATGAGGTGTAGATTTTAAATGGAGTCACCTATTGAGGTAGCCCCACTTGAAATCCACACCCCTTTGTAGAAGATTAATGCTCTGCCTGCTAACCATAGGCTTTAACATAAAAGATCCAAGTTATTTTCTCAAAATATCAAGAGCTATCTCAAGAACCACTTAACTCATACCAAGGTTTGTGTGTACATGTGTAAGGAAAAAAAAAAAAAGGTTTGTCTCAAAGCTCACGAGTGGTTTGAAAACAAATGCGAAATGCGATTTTTTTTTTTTTTTTTTTTTTTATTCCCGACTTTTTTCATGGTATTTTGAGAGAAAAAAAAGTCTGATTTTTACCAATTTTTCTGGAAAAAACTAAAAAATTTTTGAAATAAAAAAATTCTGCATTTCTTTTTTGTCAAATCGTGTGATTTTACAAACACGCGCGCTAGCTTTGAGACAAACCTTTTTTTTGCCTAATCCATTTGTCATGCTGATTCAACATGAAAATGTACAATTCTGAATTTTTTGCACTTTTAAAGAAAATGTGAAACTTGTTGTCCGTAGTCGATACTCGCATGGAGAGAATTTAAGGGGATGTCACCCATAGGGGGTGTATGGATTTCAATTGGAATAGCCCATAAAAATTGTCATGTATACACAGGTGGTGGTCGCCATGCATTCTCTAAATTCAGTAAATTTTCATCGTCAACCGTGTAATTGAATGGGATTATTTTGAAATTTTAAAACGTTTGAAATATCACAAACAAATAGGCCTATGTTAATAAATAATAACCCCACAAAACTAACCAAGTATATGGAAAATGCCATACGGCCGGGCGTTTGCCGGCTCGATCATGTCATTCGCCGCCTGTGTATACACTAATAGCTAATGCAGAGTTGGGTTCTTAATTAATTTGATTACAAATCTGAGAAGATTACAGGTCTTATATAATTTGACATCCTGCAGGTGGCTTTATTGGCTTTGGGCCTTACACAGGGTGCAATTTTCACTCAGTGAAATATACAGAGATTTTGCTCATAACATGGTTGCAAATCCACTGTATATTACATACATAGTATGAAATTTAACCTAGACTTTAAAATGCCAGATTATTTTTACATTGCTATCTTTAGTATATAACAGTTAACTTACAGTGTTATCTTTGGTAAATACCAATAAGCTTACATTGCTATCTTCAGTAGATAGCAATGAGCTTACATTCTATCTTTAGTAGATAGCAACAAGCTTACATTGCTATCTTCAGTAGATAGCAATGAGCTTACATTGCTATCTTCAGTAGATAGCAATGTGCTTACACTGCTATCTTCAGTAGATAGTAATAAGCTTACTTTGCCATCTTCAGTAGCTAGCAGTTAACTTACAATGCTACCTTTTGTAGATAGCAGTGAACTTACAGTGCTTTCTTTAGTAGATAACAATGGGCTTACATTGTTTACATTGCTATCTTTTTTTACAGTTTCTGTTTGTTCATTGGAAAGTCAATTTGCCATTTTTTTTACAACAAGGAAAGGATATAGCATGCTCTTCGTCATGTTTATTATTCAGATAATCAACTTCCATACTCTACAGGTCTGGGAACTACCTTTTGTTATACTAATAGCCTTCCAAGTTTTATGTGGTGAAGGTCATGCTCTACATACATCAGTGAAGATGAAATGAGATGCTGGAACAGAAACATTCCATAAAACAAAAAACAAAACAAAAAAACATCAAGCAATTTCCTGGGTTTCTTACAGATGGCCATTTAAATCTGTTTTAAAAAATGTTTCACCATTTTAAAACCATAAAAGTCTGTAAAAAAACCCAGAAATGTTCTGTAAAAAACATAAATGTTCTGAAAAAACTTGAAAAGACAGAAACATTCTGGAAAAAACAAAGGCCACAAAATGTCTACTTTGCCAGATGGGGGAAAAGGCCATTTTTTATGCTTTTTCAGTCAAAAAAATATCAAAATTTGCTTCTTTATACTTTCTTGGACTCAAAAAGTCTACAAATTTTGGGGAAAGGTCCTAAAAAGGTCATTTTTTTAAAAATCAGGCAACCCTAAATAAATCTTGGCAAACGTCCTTGATTACTCCTGATTCAATTTGCCCCACTTTCCACAGAATTTCTTCTTTTAAGTTTATTTGTTTTGTATTACACGTAAAGAAAGAATAAATAACAAATTATGTGATCATCAGAAAAATTAGGGAAGTTGCTTTCCAACATGCCTGACCTACATTTTGCAGAAATTTAGTACACCTCTTATTTGGAGGAGAATGAATCGGATGTCCTGAAAATTGATTTTGAGATCCTATAACATCTCTCATCTCGGAAACTACTCATTCAATTTCAGTGCAGCTTACCATGCTTATAGCAAAACATAGCATTTACATTGACAATGCATTTTCATTGTAAACACAATAGCTATGATGGGCTATTCCAGTTGAAATCCATAACCCCCCTATGGAAGACATGATCTTAATCTCATACACAGGGGGTGTATAACTCAAATGGAGTCACCCATTCAGAAAGCCATTTTTTATATTTCTACTCCCTATGTGAAAGATTAAGGTTGTGTCTTTCATAGGGGGTGTATGGATTTCAACTGGAATAGCCCCCATATGCACAAGACAAAACACGTATCACATTATCCTGGTAAAGAAATATAATGGGAAATTGGGCATTACATTTGTGCAAATAATACACTTTTTCCTAACTTGTCCACAACACATTTAATTTGATACATCAAATCCTATTTGCTGACCTAATTTCATGATGATGTTTTTTATGTCAAAAAATCATATCATCTATTTCGTCTTTGAACAGAAAGTCCAACAAGACTATTTGTGGATTTATACATTAAGTATCAGATTCAGACAGAAGATATCTAACCCTTCCCAGAATCCTTTGCAACATGATATATCACCTCATTTCATCAAATAGCACTCCCATCAGGGGCGTAGCCAGCTTTCTTTTTCAGGGGGGGCAAAATAAAAATTTTGGGGCACAGACGAAAAAAATTGCAGTTGCATCACTGTATGTCTTCGAGCTTCCCGAAAAGGGCCTTATTGGGATGATGTGCGCGCGTAGCTCGAAAAAAAAATGGTATTTTACACTATTTTCGCCCATTATCTGGTTAAAAAAGGGCTTTATTGTTACTGCTACAGTCAGACAAAAAAAATAGCGTATATGTCACACCTGTCATACAACTAGGGTTTGAAATCTGAGGTCCACTTGAGCTCAGCTGGCTCTTTGTGCCCTTGAGCAAGGTACTTCACTCTACTTGCTTAGTGCTTCGGAGGACACTCTAAGCCATCGGTCCCGTATACATGTATTTCTGACATTAATGCAGTGTGCACGTTAAAGAACGTCACAAGCTATTCGTAAAGAGCAGGGGATCATCCTGGTACTGTTGACTGTACTTCAAAAATACACTCATCTACTCTAGGTTCCAGAGTAAAAATAAGTACAGCTTGTCTGTAACAAGAAAGTGCGATAATACTCATGCATATGAGGGAGGCACTAATAAGGAAGAAGAAGAACCTCTGCAGTAGCATACCCAGGATCTTAGTGTGAGGGAGCAAAGTCTGCATGTGGGAAAGTAATGGTGCATTCAATATGTGGTAGTAAAACCTAGTAAATAATTATGTTTTTTTCACCACTTTCTCATGCTCTCACGCCAAGGCAGTAAAATGTCACGCCAAGGTAGTAAATGTCACACCAAGGTTGTAAAATCTAACAAAATCTCACACATCGTCAAAATAAATTGTTGTCCCTACACCCCACCCACTACATTTTAGATTCTCTAATGCCCCAGCCAATGGGTTAAAATGAACAATTGTAGTCGGCAAACAATAATTCTGTCCTGTTACGCCATTGTTCGACAGTGTTTTACGCCAAGCAATTCCAAAAGGTTGACAGCTCTGCATTAGCGAGCCTAAGAACTACATAATACAGCAGCCTTATAATGCTTTGCCTAAGAAGTATAGCATAAAAACCAGCCATATAATTCCTTTAAAGTCTAAGCCAGACATACTTAAGATTTAAAAAAATATTGTGAAGCACTAAAGGCAATAAAAGCAAGCAAGTAGTGTGTTAAGTAAAAGAGGAAAATAAGAATTCTCAGTAGACCGAAGAGGCTTTCAAATAGATCCAAAGACCATAGTTTTCATTAGGCAAAAAAAAAAATTGTTTGTACCCTGGTCCCGACCGTGTCTTTTTTTTTTTTTTTTTTTGGAAATTTTTTTTGGCATCGATGGGACATCGTATAAAACAGTGGTTAGTATAAATTTAAAGAAAGAAAATGTAAAGAAAATAAAAAGTATAACATGCAGAACCATCTCAAGAGTTAAACCAGTAAAGTGCTGTGTTTTGACTTATTTACCAGTCTTCAAATTGTCAGTTTCAAGTGCAATATCTGTAAAAAAAATTTTTTTTTTAATCCGACCTACCGACCCAACTGTTTCATAAGCCTCTATGGACAAACAAACAATTTTTTTTTGGCCTTATATGAAGAGCTTTGTTGCAAAAACCCTTACATCCATTTTTGAGGACTTTTTGAGAAAAACAGCTTTTTTTAATTGTGCAAGTATTACTGGTTCGATTTGATTCAATTTGTGTTTGGATAAAGTGTTTATGAATAGAAACTAAAAGAATAGGTTTGGTACAATTTTCAAGCCTTCCTAATTATTTTATTATATCTTTTATATTGCGCCTTCTGTGGATGTAAGAGCTTTTGCAACAAAATAAATTTACTCCTTTTCTAGAAACCACCTTTGCAATCAAATTTGAGCCCATTTGTTTGCATTACTTTATGTAACTTGACTAATGCTTTCAAAATCAAAAAGAAAAATTGAAATATCTCATTTACTTTTCTAATTATGAATTTTTTGAGCATTTCCGAAGCTACACCTTTTGTTAAGTAAAATGATTTTTTCAAAAATAGTGACCCAAAAACAGTTCCCTTTGATTTTAATAGGTAAAGAACATTCCATGCTACTATACTATGATCAGCTCTTAATAGGCGGGAATTATTCGGTTTTTGTTACTGCGCGAGTCAATAAAGTTCCAACTTACGCACGCGTAAATTCACAAAAGCATGCGTCATTCATGCAAAACGCAAAGCGCAGTTCGCGTAGGTGCTGCGCCTAACTGTGTGTACACCATTCTGTATCAATCCACGATGTTATGAGTCCCCGTCTATTAAGAGCTGATCAGAGTATAGTATACATCAAAAAATTAAAACAAAACCATTCTATATTCATTTTATGTTCAGATTTCTGGAAATTCCCTAACATTTCCCAAACGGGAAATATACGATATCGCCGGAAGGGAAGGTGGTGTGAAGGTCAAACAACCACCAAAATGTGTATTTTTACCCACACTAAATATCATGCCAATAACTAAATTTCAGCCAGAAGTGGATGTAAGGGCTTTTGAAACAGAGCTCTTCATATAGTTGATGGCTTACTCCTCATCAAGATGACTTGACCATAATGTCCAGAATGAGATAAATGGATGGGTAATAGCTGCCCTATGGCTATTTCTTAATTTCTGTATTCTATATTGCACACATCTACACATTTGGTACCTGGCAGCTATTGCAGATGGGTCCTCTTGCACTACCCCTTGAAATGTATCATATTTATTCCCCTCCAAGCGGGTGTTGACTGCAGAAGACAAGTTAAAAACTTTCTTCAAAAATTCAAAAATTTCAGAATTGTATATTTTCATGAGCATATTTGGAATCAGCATGATAAATGCATTAAAATGAGTACAAACAAGCCTAGCATTGGTTCAGTGGTTCTTGACAAAGGTCTGGATATTTAAAGAAAATATCTCAAAACTTGGACTTTTTATGTTGAAGCCTATGGCTAGCACGCAGAGCAATACTTATATATAAGCCTTTGAGCTAAAATAAAAACCAAAACAACATCTTGCAAGGATATAAGGCAGGGATAAATTAGAATCTTGCACTGTAAACAAGGTTAGTTGTATCTGATCCAGAAAATGCACTTAATTGTGTACGTTTCATCAAATACTGTTGCCTTTGTCAACACTTGATGTGTGATTGCTGCTGGCAATTGACACTACATATATCTCCAGGCAGTGTTTGCTAACACATATATTATACACAATGAGGTGCATTTTCTCGTTTAGATACAAAAAACCTTGTTTACTGAGTTTACTCTATACCGATCCTGATGAATTTGTTAAACCAGAATCTTGCACAATCTTCACCAAAAATTATGGCAATAAATGTCTTATTCATAGTTGATTCTGTTGTCCATCATGTAACATTTTGTAACATTTCCAAATGTAACATTTCCTGAGGAGGATGCCCCCCAATATTTTTCTAAATTCTGTTTTTTTACACGATTGTAATGTACATTATTAAACTTACATACCCTCCAATAATCAAGACTTTAGGTGCTGTAGTTTTGTCAAAATCTGAGATTTTGAATAAAACGCAGGAACCATTGTTTAATTATTACGATGGACACATTAGTCTAACGCGTACACAATATTCATAACACAGAGTCACAGTACGTACATGTTGTGCGGTATACACCCATCAAAGGATCGTGCCGTAGCATTCCCGACAGAGTGACATGTATTGGCAATATTGGCACTGGTAGTAAATTCCAATTTTCTTTGCTTTACCTCAGTTGTTCAGCTCAAATTTAAAAGGGGTCATATCTGACAGTAAAAGCTATCATTTCATGGAAAAGAAATACTAATCTATTTTTAATGGAAATGTTACAATATGGCTTTAAGGCTCTAATTCAGTCCCTTTATAACCCGCTACTGAGGACCCACTATAATTGCATTTGAGAGTCTAGTCTAGACACACAGTAACATTAGTTACAGGCAGACATCAAACCTATTTAGTACACAAATTACCCAACTTGATGCATTGACAGCGCTTACGGGTATTGTCAAAGATTTGCCCAACTAGTACCTCACAAATAGGCTATTCCAGTTGTGATCCATACACACCTTTTTTCAATTTGGCCTTAAGGGCTGGGGTATGAACGTTTGGACAGTATTTATTTTGGGACATCAGAGCACATCAGACATATCGAATTACATTCTGAATACTGAAGAATGTCATTCTGATATCAAATAATTTAGATTTTTGAAATTCGCAATTTAATACACATTTTATGGCAAATCATCAAAATTGATATTTTTGATATTTAACAGTACTTGAAGTAAACTTTATAAATCTGATGATTTATACTTAAAGTGTATGTAGGTGGGATGAAAAGTCGACGATCAATTGAAAATTTTGACCTTTCATTATTGAAGATATGGATTTTTTTTCCCAAAACACCAAAAAAAATTAGGTCTTTTTGGGAAAAAATCCATATCTTCAATATGAAAGGTCAAAATTTTCAATTGACCATCGGCTTTTCCTCCCTGCTACATACACTTTAAGAATATATCATTAGATTTATATAATTTACTTAGAGGACTGTTATATATCAAAATTTGAAAAATATCAAATTTTTATAATTTGTCATAAAATTTGTATTATATTGTGATTTTCAAAAAATGAAAATTATTTGATATCAGAAAGACATGCTTCGTATTCAGAATGCAATTCGATAGGTCCGAGGTGCTCTCATGTCCCACAAAAAATACTGTCGTAAACATAATAAACGCTCATTTTAGATCCCTTAAGGTGATGTAGATTTCAAATGGAATCATCCATTTAGGTAACCCTGACCATTTGAAATTCAAATGTGGGAAATCTTGAGTTTCAACTGGAATAGTCCAATCCAGTATTGGGTGAAAAAATCAGCACTTTGAATCAGGCTGGCTTTAAAAGCTTTTTGAAGAAAAAAAAGAAGCTTTGTTTCTGCATATGTATAGCCATTTGCAATCTGTCGCACCAAAGTCAAGTATTATCGATTGAGCTAACTAGACTGCTCAATTTGCACATGAATAATAAGGCATTTCTTCTTCTTTACAAAAAAATCTGTGTACATCACTTTCTCTATGAGGTATTATAGTTGTCATATGCAGGGAAGAACCTCAGTTCATTTTTACACACTTTTTAATTAGGGTTAAGGGTTAGGGCTTAGGGTTAGGGTATATTGTTAGAGTTAGGGTTTAGGGTTAGGTTTAGAATTTTCAAACTCTTAAAATAACAAGAAACAACTAGAAACAGGCTTAGGGATGAAATCAAAACTCGACCGGCAGTTGACCGATGGTTCCTGCCATTGTTTAGAACAATAGTAACAGACAGAACTGGGCGGAACTAGCGGTCAACTGCCGGTCGAGTTTTGATTTCATCCCGTACACACTATTGCAATCTCGCTCCTATATTTTTCCTTTGTGAAGAACCGTATTTCTTCCCTGCAAAATGGTCATATTATATAATTCTCTCTTTAAGGGTAGATAATGTATTGTTGGTTGAAGCAGTCAAAAAAATCAATTTTCATTACCTAAATCAATATATTATTGAAAAAATAACACTTTGGTGTTTTGCAAAAGTTCATTCTACAAATCATACACTTTGAAAACGTGCTTGATTTATTGTTGTTAATGAGTTATGTACATTTTACAAAAGTGTCATTGTTTCAGCCTTCTTTACAACATAACTCAAGAACCACAGGACCCACAAAAGTATAACTGTGATATTTGAATTCTTCTACACACTTGAAATGATCAATGCAATTTTGCCAATGCTCACTACCATTCACAAGATGCTGTGAACTACCCAATCGCAACAGTTTAAAATAGTTACTCACCCACCAGTTGGGTTAGTAATCTATCAGTGGAATATATATGTTACCTGTCTAGACAATCCATTATCAGTAACAATAGCCTCATCCCAAAGGCTTAATTCAATAACCTCCATTCAAATATCAAAGCTCACAAATTGACCTCAAGTTGTGGAGTATGAGTTTTTGTCCCCAACACATTCACAGGTCATTCTATGCATGCATAAGCATATTGGGGTTAACGAACTGTGTCCTGATAGATGAGCATAGTATTGGTGCTTAGAAAAAAATGCAACCAACCTGGCAATGGGCTATCCCATTTAAAATCCATACTCCCCTTATGGAAGACATGACCTTAATCTCCCACACAGGGGGTGTAGATTTCAAATGGAGTCACTCATTCAGGTAACCTCATTTGAAATTCGCACTCCCTGTGTGGGAGATTAAGGGCATGTCTTCCATAGGGGGTGTATGGATTTCAACTGGAACAGCCCAAAGACCGACTTGTTGTTTTGAATAGGAGAGTATTTTGGTGAATGTTGAAATGCCAACATCTTTAGATGACGTTCAAGAAGTATTAAATAGCACTTACAATGTAGAAAGCAATGATAGGAAAACAAAAAAATAAAGATGTCAGTGAGGATAATGTGACATCGTACTTTACCACTGGGAACAACACAGATATAGAAGATGTTTAGAGAGGACTTCATATTAAAGAGGCTAAAAGCGTGGTTCTCTATGCAAAATGTTGCGACAATGCCTCCACGATGATGCACGTTGTTGTAAAATATTCATAAATAAACAATTTTTGATCAAAAACATTTGAAAGATAAAATTTTGAAATTTTTTTCAAATAAAATAAAATATGCAAATTAGCTCATTATCATACAAAAATATGCAAATTTGACTAAAACTGTATGCAAAGTTTCTAATTGTGGCCTAAATATCCTGGAATATCTGAAGTCAATCCACCTATCCACCATTTAAGAGATACAGCATCCGTACAGACTGAGGGCTAATGTCAGTGCAAAATATGCAAAATAGCTCATTATCATAATAACAAATATGCAAATTAGACCCAAAAAAGTAGCCAAACTTTCTGACTAATGGCCTACCTATAATGAAAATCGGAAGTAAATCCGCCTATGAGGATGGACAGACAGACGGACATTGCATGCAGTGTGCCTCAGCGGTGAAGGCAAAACAACAAACATCGCACATTGGCACTGTTTTTATTTCTTGATTGCCACTCATAGTCTAAAAGTGAAAGCACACTATCCCCAAGCCATCTATTGATTGATACTGTCATGTCCCTATGCAGAGAGGAGACTATCACAACAACATTATATTTTATTAATTATTTCAATTTTGACCTATTTCTACAGGCATTTTGAATTCACTTCATTTTGTTTTTCTTCACAAGAAAGCTTTGAAGCACAGTTTACACAAGACAAGTCAATATACTGTGATCTAGTTATGTAACATACTCCTTGCAAAATAATCACAACACCATCCTACTCCACTCATGTTCATTCAAATGGAGTTCTGTTGAAAATGAGGTACTTTTTCCCCGGGACTTCATTACCGCTCCAACATTCTGACCTGTACTAATACATGGACAATGGGATTAGGGCATTTCACCACCACCCCATCCCATCAAACCAAAAACTCACTGAATTATTCTACCATTTTGGGGACAAAAATATTAGCTTTACAGTAATTTTCAGGTTTTGTCCCTATCCCCTGACATTTGCTTCCCCTCCCCCCTTACTTCCTTCCTTTAATGTAGTGCTGACTCTGCAAGTGAAGAACTGAACACTGGGGTTGCATGTGCTCCAAAAGATGAGTTGCAGCAGCAACAACAACAACAACAACAACAACAACAACAACAACAACAACAACAACAACAACAACAACAACAACAACAACAACAACAAAACCAAAAAAACAACATTTCATTTTGGTACAGCCACTGAAATTAGGATTAGTTGAAGTGGACTTTGTCTTGTGTATTACTTGACAATAATATGTTTTGCCATAGTGGTTCTGCAGCTGCAATAGCATTGAGTATGCTCATTGGTAGTTATTGCAGTACTTTTTTTGCCACAGAGTATGTTATTTTGGTATGATTTATTCATCAATATCACTTTTAATTTAGTACATAATTTCTGAAATTTAACCCACAAATCAAATTATTTGCAGCTCTCCGTTTACATCTCCACTTACATACTTTTTTCAATTATTAAGAACTGCGCAGTTAAAAAGCATTTTTCTCTCTAATAACAGAAAGGTTATGTGTAATTTGAGTCTGAACCTGACCTTTTTAATTTGATTGAAATAGGTTTAGTCAACTTTAGTATATCATTTTAATAATCTCAAGTCTTACATTTTTTTCAAAAACAAAACTTGATAGGCGATTGTAACTTCATATGATGGAAGCAATATTAGCGTATGAAAAGGCACAAACCAGCCCCCCCCCCCCTCCCACTTGTGGCATTCAGTTGCTGTGGAATTTTTTTTACGGGGGAGGGCATTTGGAGGTAAAAGTGAATTTTAGGGGGGAAAATCAACCAATTTTTGGTAAAATTGTCACAAAAAGTGGACAAAAGTTTTGGGTTTTTATGTGGGGGGAGAGAAATATATTGACCCCACTTGTTCAGTTGGAGGAAAATGCACAACATCAAAGGAAATGCAATTAGTTGGGGGAAATGTACACAGGGACTGCCTTTTGAGAGGAGTGAGAGCAATCACTCCTCTAAAGCTCTTCTTAAGTTGCATTTGCAAGAGCAGTTTATAGCTCCTCTAGATGACTCGTTAAATTCTTTATGCTTTAATGGCCACAGGTGCAAACAGCTCTTCTAAAGCTCTTCTTGAAGAGACCAGAAGAGCATTCTACAGCTCTTTTCTAATTTTCAAAAGGCAGTCCATGTGTACATGATGCCCACTTTTGTCAGTCAGTCAGTGGATAGGGGAAATGCATCCAGTCTGGTTAAAATGTAGGGGGCCACCAATTATGGACAGGGGGTTGCTAGAGTGGGGTATAATCCTGGGGGGACTCAAGTTTGGTTTTGGTAGGGACGTGCCACTGAGAATTTGAAAGTGGACCTATAAATATACCATTTTTTCAAGAAATTTGGACCCATTGATATACCAAAAGTCAAAAATTTCGGCCGAATTACCCAAATTGTCTTAGTTTTTACAAATTTTCCCAATTGACAATTTTGGCTAGATTAAGGAAAAATTGGGCTATTTTCCAAAAAATTGAGAAAATTTTGAAAAAGGACCCATTCATATACCAAAATAGGCTTTGAAAAAGGGGTCATTGATATACCAAAAGGCTGAAAATGCTACCCATATTTGCGGCACGTCCCCGTATGGTCATTTGTACTGAATACCCCCACCCGGGGTATAATAAACAATAGCAACACAGTTACAAGTAGGTATAGTAATGAAGAATTGGAACTTCTGAAAAAAGATATACCTAACTGCTTTACGAAAGAATCAATGAGTGCAAGTCAATTTGATGATAGCAACTTGTGGTTTTTGCAAAATAGGTCAAGTAGGCTTATTCCATCATGGCCTATCATTAGCGCTGTTTTCTAGTACACTAACGTTAAGCATGGTTTCTGAGTAGAACTTCCTTGCTCGTGCAGAGTTTCCTGTCCCCGGGACAGGGAACTTGCAAATTTTATTATTTGCCTCTGTTGACGTGAAAATGTAGTTTCTGATCAATTCCTTTTGGGAGGTTAGTTCCCCGGTTGGTTAATACAGTACCGTAAAATAGGGTAACTTTGGGCACTTTTCAGAGTTTTTCAACCACCGCTTCCAAACAAAACCAATGATATTTCTAATTAACTCTTTTTTGTGACATTAGGGTCCCATTCTACACCTTGAAGTTAAAAAAGATTTTTTAATAATTTTGTAAGGGTGCCCTAGGGGTTACAAATAGCCTGACCAAAGTTACCCCGTATTTGGGGCAACTTTGGACAGAGTATTACCATTCATGAAGGAAAAAAATTTTTTTAAATTGATCTTCACTGTATATGGGCGTGTTGTTGTTTTTTGTGACATTTGACCCCTTGCAAAATTAATCAAGCACACATCCTTGCTCACAAATATCGATTTATATTTTTTTCTGAAAGAAATATAAAAAAATGCTCATTTTTGGTCAAATATCCTGATTTTTTTCTTAAATTTCGAGGACATTGGACATGACTGACTATTATTTCTTCCAAATATATTTCTAAAAACAATATTGCTGTACGGAAATATGACCATTTAAAAAAATATATTTAACCGACCAAAGTTACCCCGCTGACCGAAGTTACCCCATTTTACGGTACCGGTAGTAAACATTTAAATACACAAAAATCAAAGATGGCATCTTATTCTTCCCAGAATCCTTTGCAACATGACGCATCACCTCATTACATCAAATGACATTCCTATTACTTTGTACAGATTCCCTTTGTTTTCATTTTCAGAATAGACTGGCTAAACGTAGCTCGATAGTCAAGAAATAAAACATATTTTGCAAGATCTGGATGTGCCCTGTTCACTGAGGTACTTTATGTCACTATCGACCCATGTTGCACTAGATAGCAAATACGTATAGAAAATTGAAATGGGAGAAATGCATTGTGGGAAGTGTACTCTGTACTGTGATAGAAGACACAGATCTCTGAATCCCAGGCTCTGAATGTGGCTTTAAAACTAAATTCATTGCCATTCCCCTCACAATCTCAATCACATGACATTCACTCCTGTATAAAACTAAACCCAACTATTGACCTCCATTTAAGGGGGTACTACACCCTGGCCAATTTGTGCATATTTTTGCATTTTTCTCAAAAATTATAGCGCATTGGTGACAAGTAAGATATGTATATTATAGGGGCAAGGACTACAACTACTGCACTGAAAATTCAGCAACTCAAGTTAAGTAGTTATTGATTTATTGATCAAATATTGGTTTTCCTCATTTTTACTGTAACTCCACAACTGTTGTCTGTGCTGAAATAAAATTTCCAGTGCAGTAGTTGTAGTCCTTGCCCCTATAATATACATATCTTACTTGTCACCAATGCGCTATAATTGTTGAGAAAAATGCAAAAATAGGCACAAAATTGGGCAGGGGTGTAGTACCCCCTTAACACTCACAGCTCCAAATATAACTTCAAATTGTGGGGATGAGTTTTTCAAAGGTTGTGCTATGAATGTACAAATATACATTAAATAACTGATCAGTCTTGACAGATAAGCATGTTTGAAAACTTAGTTAGATGCACTGAATTCCCAACACTCATTCAAAATTCAATGCTGTTATCACCTAGCTAGCAGAGATATTGGAGAGCCACACCTCAGAGAACGACATATGATCCAATAAATAACTCCTAACAGGATATGTGATGTGGCTATTTCTTCACCTAAATGTGTGACTTTTTGTTTCCTGTGAGTATCTTTTTACCTAAACCTATATAACCATGATAACCGATCAAGCTCTAATTCAAAGTACACAACAAGATTCCTATTGTGGCTGCCTGCACAGGTACACTATAGGTACACCAGGCCTTGCCATTTGAGGCGAGCGATCGCTCTCGCTCGCCACCGCTCGCCCAAACTCGATTTCTAGTGAGCGATTTTCCACTCGCCATGTATGCCTACACTAAATATTACTCGCTGCAAATCTCCCAAAATCAACCATAGAATCAGCCATTTCAGCATTTAATCGATTCTGTGCCCCCCTCCAAGCGTATAAAGTCAAAGATCTCAGCGTGCTTCGCATGCATTTCAACATAAATACCATTTTAAGACCGAAGCTCTACTTGATTATACCCAAGTAAGTGATATTTGTGAAAATTCAGCCACTCGCCTAAAATCATGCTAGCGAGTGATTAACCACTCGCCTTTACACCATCGCCATTACCGGACTATTATAGAGTACCTACACAGTATGAATGCTGATACTGCACAGAACCTGCCAGCAGTGGTACTGCGCTGGTACTACACTGGTACTCCCCTGGCGATGGTGTACCTGCATCAGGCAGCCCCAAATAGGAATCTTGTAGTGTAGTTTACTCTAATCAATAATGCTACGAGGGGCGGTCAAAAAGTTCGTAGAACTCGGTATGCTACTTTGTCGCACGGTATTGAATTTGATCTCATTTGAAAGCTTGTTCCTTAAAAACATTACTGCAAAGATATTAGATTTTTGCATCACTATATGTGGGCAGGACACTCTTCAGAGGAAGCCTACCTCCATGAATTCACAGGTACTACCAGAAGTGAATACAGGGTCATTATGGACATTTCTCCGAACGGTGGTGAAAATGAAATTTAACAATGTAAAGTTGCTGTAAATGGTAATGAAGTCCTTGATATTCAACAGCAACGAAATGGTTCTTAGAGTTCAAGAATGGAATGAGCGTCCTTGAAGATCATCCAAGGTCCAAAAGACTTGCTGACGCCACCACTAACGATATACGTGCTGGTACAGTGGCATTGATAATGGATAAAGAGCCAAAAAAGAAAGATAAGATAGCCACAAAATATGACAACTCTGTTGTATGTGTTTTCAACATTAACCCATTAACATTGGGTATTCCAGGGTGTCTTCTGGATGGGGTCCCAGAATCTTAATGTACAAATTTGATACCAATTGACATATTCAGGTCCACACCTTCTATACACTTAGAATGAGGACTGAGGCAAGTTTAATCTATATGTGGCTAAAGGTGATAAAACATACATTAATCACTGGAATTACGAGAGCGTTTAGTGGAAGCACCTGGATCTCCCACACCTAAGAAGATCATCACTCGGTCACCATAGCGCAAGTCCTTCATCGCTGTTTCTGAGATCCAGGGAAAATCTTGATGACAGATCATTTGCCAAACGAAAGTACAATCATAGGTATATATCATACAATTTTGATAGCAAAATTGAGGCAAGCCATCATGTGAAGAAGGTTGATGGTAGGAATGTGACTGTTCTCGGATTGTGTCCTATACGATATTCTTAGTTTGTCAAGCTGCCATTCACGACAGAGGGGTCAGTTAACTAAAGTAACCACATTGTGGTTCAGGCATGGCCTCCAGTTAGTGAAATCTATTTTAGAATTTTAAGTCCTAGCTTCATAATATCAAGTTTGCTGGTGATCAATGCTGGTGAGCCTTCACTGAAGATTGGCTCAAGGAGCTATCGGAAGACTTCCATTTAGTTGACATAGAAGTTTTCAAGAAAAATTGCGACGGGTGCATTAAAGTTTGTAGTGACCATGCTCAAGAGTGAGATAGAAAGAATGTGGCTAGTACTCTTTCAAGTACCTTGTTCTACGAACTTATTGACCGCCCCTCGTACGTATCACTTGATATGGATATGGTGGTGTAAATGGTACATGATGCGACACAGAACTTTAAATGGAACACAAAAATATAATTCGTCATCTTGATGTGCAACTTCTTCATATCATCATTTTATGTTATTCCACATTGCTGGACACATTGATGGGGGATGTGCCCCCATGCACCTATGATGCACCTATAATGCTACACCACAGGCACCCATTCTCTTTACACAAATGCATTATGATAATTTTTTTTAAATTTCAGACTTAGTTAAATTGCTGATCTTGCCTTTTAGTAAATGTTACATGATACAAGGAAATCTTTAAATGGAACACAAGTGTCTCTCTTATTTCCTTAATGCTCTGCATAATTCAACATATAAAGTCCACAAGTTTTAAGATATTTTCTCAAAATATCAAGAGCTATCTCCAAAACCACTAAACCAATACTAGGCTTGTTTGTACTCATTTTAATGCATTTTTCATGCCGATTCCAAATATGGTCATGAAAATGTCCAATTCAAAATTTTTGAAAATTTGAAACTTGCTGTCTGCAGTCGACACCCATGTGGGGAGAGTAATAATGTTCGACTTCCATAGCTTTTAGTCTATTTGCCATTGATTTAGTTTCTTTTTTCAGTCCTTTGAAATTGCTATCTCTGGTATTAATTTAAAGTGCTCCTTGGTGTGGCGGATATATTACAAAAACTACAAGCAAAGACACACCACTTATAGATAACTGGGACATAGGTAACTCATACTAATCTAGCTAATGCAAACCCACTCCAGTGTTTTAATATTTTACAGATTCTCAATGACAAGTGCTTCAACACCATCCAGTTAGTTTTCATATCATGACAATTTTATGCATTGTGCTCTAATATCAGTTTAATGTTTACAGAACATATGCATGGAAAATTAATTTTTATCACAGATAGCTTTGCATGTGGCTTTATTTATGAAACACAGTTGACTTTAATAATATGAAGTCGTCTTTCCTGCTTGCACCTCTTTTTTTATACAAAACACTGCATATTTGCTTGTATTGGGCTGTTCCATTTAAAATCCACATTATCCCTGTGGAACATTTTGGAAATATCTGCCACAGGAGGAGTATGAATTTCAAATGGAATGAGCACATTAGGCAGCTTCATTTGAATTTCATACACCCTCTGAGAAAGATTCAACCTGAATCTTCTACAGAGGGAAAGTGAGTTTCAAATGGAGATGCTTGCTAATGTGTTATTTCCATTTGAAATTCATACTCCCTCTGTGGAAGATATTTCCAAAATCTTTCACAAAGGGAGTGTGGATTTTGAATGGAATAGCCAATTGGGACAATTACACTGCAAAAACTCCGGTGTTGAATATGCAACACCGAGCTGGTGCTGAAGCTTCTGGTGTTAATTTACGGTGTTAGATTGTTAGATTAACACCACGTTGGTGTCAATAAAAAATCTTAAATGTGCAATACATGGACTTTCTTGTAGATCTAAGTGATCTATTATTTGGGTGTAAACCACCAGAAGCAAAAGAAACAATTCACGCTCATTGATTAAGATGTTAACAATGATTGAAGATGATAATTTCAACACCCGTACCAGTGTCACTTCTACACCAAAGAGTGTGGACCTCTCAGAACACCGTTGCAGTGTTAAATATGTTCCATCAACACCCGGTGGTGTTAAATTTACACCACAGTGGTGTTGAATATAGAAAATTCAGGCAAAAGGATCAAATCAACACCCAGCGGTGTTGAATAAGAAATTAACACCGGAAAAAGGATAAAATTAACACCAGGATACAGTACCAAAATAACACTTCATAGTGTCAAAATAACACTTAGCAGTGTTTCATTAACACCAAAAAGTGTGGACCTCTCAGAACACCACCCCAGTGTTAAAATCAACACCCTCTGTGTTACTTTTAACACCAACGTTTTGCAGTGTACCCTACTGCAGCAGCTAATGGCCTGCCCTGACCAAGATGCTTCCCATCAAAAAAGTTTATAGTCAACAATCATGATTTATATGTTGTTTTGCTTTATTTACTTGTTACTTTTTTGTATGTTTGGTTAATTGTTTATTTTGATTCAGACAAGAGCTCCATCACTGATGAAGAGATGTTTTTGTTGACTTTGTCATGTTCAAGGACTTACATCCACAGCGTTAGGCCATATAGGCCTAATGATCATACTGCACATATCAATACTTTACGTGGAACCCCATTTATAACTTTTACTTAATGTGCCGACGCAGCATTTACCTTGTCTTTTAAGTTCTAGACAATAGTTTTCCATGTTGTTAATACAAAATAAAAATTCCTTTAAAAAAGGAATGTGGCGCCAAATGTGAACTTGGACGTGATATGGTGAATTCCATGGTGTGTAGATTTGGTATTATAATGATTTTTCTAGGGAAGAGTAGAAGATGATCAAATGCAAGAGAAATGTGTTTCATTGGGGAAGGTGTTCTGACAATCCAAATATAAACTTAGTCCACCTCAAATGACCTGTAATTTGTGATTGACATTACTTAATTCACCTCGGATGACTTTGATCTGACATTCAACATTTTCGCGCTTACACCAATCATATCCAAATGCATAACAATTTATCTCTTACAACTTCCTGCCAACTCTCTAATTTAAAACTCTAAATTTCTGTCTGTTTGCCTTTTCTGTCTTATACCATTTAGTACACTACAGTTTGTTACAATTATTCAGATAAGCAAACATTGCTGGGTAAATAACAGGATTTAGTTATTTACTTAATCCAATCATGGAGGTAGTAGCTAGTCAATTTTGGTCTTCAGTGTTTTAAAATACAACAATGTAGAACATGTATAATTAATATGACGTGTTGATTGCATACAGTTTGCAGCCCAATTGTGCCACCATATTGCAACTTTGGCAATAACCGCTATATAGATTCTATGGTATAATTAGCAAACAAAAGCCATCAGTTTCAGAGGCCTCGTTAATTGATCTTATCACTATGGACCACAAGAGTCTCATCCCAATGGCACAGTCCAATAACCTCAATTACATAATCATAGTGCAAAATTTGACCTCAAGTTGCAGAGTATGAGTTTGTGTATCCAAATTTTCAAAGGATGAATGTACAAATGTATTAGGGTTTAAGAACTGTTCCCATGATAGATGAGCATGTTGTGGATCCTAGTGTATGGTCAAATATCCCCGTCTATCGGGTTCTAAGGCACACGGTAAACTGGTTGAACGCATACAAAGGTCAGGATTTATTTGGTGTTTTTATAAATCCTAATTTTGTATTTTAAACAAAGAATATCCGCTCACCATTTTATCCCGTGCATATCAGAAAACAATAATAAAATAAAATCCAAGCAAATTGTGGTTTTATTTCTGAGCTGGGCATAATTTTAGCAAAACAATTGTGAAGTCAATCTAGCAAGAGTGAAATTAGAAGCTTTTCACAAATTCAAGCCTATATTGTGGCGCGCCTCCGTAGAAGAAAAAAAAAAAAACCATCTAAAATCACTTTCAGTAACTGTGTGGCTACTTTCAGTAATTGCGTATCGGCTACATGACGTAAATCTCTTTTAACCCCTTGGACACTACTGGTCATCTAACAGCATTTCTGATTGGTTGATAACTTCAAATGCTTATTTCAATTGCCAATTATGACTAGGCTTTAAACTTGCATTTGCAGATGATCTTATTAATACCCTCCTTGATTGATTCAAAATTAGACACAATATTCATCTTGGCCAATCGGCAGGCAGTTCTCATGAGGTTAATGGAACAGTTGGTGTGATTTCCTGATCAAGTTGCAAGTAATGTCTGGCTAGTCTGTCTCATCAGTTGTAGACAAACATGCATGCCATCCAGTAAGTTATTGGTCTATGTACCAATTAACCTATAGGCCTAGTTTCATGTTGTCTAGTCTAGAAAGAGACATGATAATACTATCAAGAACCTTAATGATCATACTCACAGATAATGAGCTGTATCTTTTAATCATTAAGAAACCATTAAATCTTTTAAAATGAAATTGGTTAATTTTGTTCAAACTTGATTTGTTTTGCATATTTGTAATGCAAATACATGTGTCCTAGCTTACATCTTAATGGATTCAGCCATATTCAATGTGTTTTCAGGACAACAGAGCAAGTTGGAATTAAAGTCATATTATCCCTCATTGAACACCATAGTCAAGCAGCTAAGATAGTAAGTGAATGTTCTTTCATTTTACGTCATTAGTTTGGCTTAAAATTAGTGCCGCCAAGAGTCATTACGGGCCCTGGGGTAAAATGAACGTCAGTGCTCCCCTTTTTACGGCCCCTGGGGTTTCTTTTCTTTGCTTTTATGGGCCCATTAAGGTATGTTTTCTTTATTTTAAAAGAACCTCCGAAAGTTTGAAGTGAAGTTTTAAGTATTCACAGTGGTATAGCTAAAGGGAGGATGGGGCAGCTTCCCCCTGTGATAAGTCTCCCCCATGCCACTGAGTGTTGATAAGATGAACTATTCTGTCGGTCCAACATCCGGGCTACTTCTAGTGGCTCAAACTTTGTTATGAACAACAGAAACCAGCTGTGAAGGAGGCTAAATATCAATGTTGATCACTTCAAATTCAACCGGAAGTGACATGGCACGGACAGACAGAATATTTGATTTCATTTATGATATCTTATTGCTTCTTATCTGCTTACCTGGAGTCTATATTTGGACTATCATCTGTGAGTACTCGGATTATATAGAAAAAACATGACGTAAGCTTGATGATAAAGTTGAAAAGACGGATTCGTAAACCTGTGGAAGAAACAAAAAACGTACATGATATGGGGATGCCATTTTCTTCAGGAGGAGGGCATGAAAATACTGGTAGTGACAGGTTTACTTGATTGCCAAGGTCCATTTTCTTATATTCTTTTTTTTCCTCCTCACTCTTTTTGCCTTTATCTCAGTTCATTATTGCTCATTTTAGCCTGATTGGACCAGATCTGTCCCATATTTTTCTTCTTTCTTGTATCAATGTCAAATACCCTACCAAAATCCACCCCTAACCTTCCAAACCAATTCCAAAGGGCTATTCCATTTAAAATCCACACTACCCCTGCGGAAGATTTAGCGGCAGTCTTCCACAGAAGGAGTATGAGTTTTAAATAGAATATTGACAACTGGGTAACTTCCATTTGAAACACTCACTCCAGTTGTGAAAGATATGGGTAGAGCCATAATATGTGGCAAATATGGGGTTCAAAAAGTTAATCTTGGCCAGTTACATTTGAAAAACATACTCCCTCTGTGGGAGATATTTCCAAAATCCTCCACAGGGGTAGTGTGGATTTTAAATGAAATAGCCCTTTCCACCATGGTAGGAATATCCATACAGGTGACCAGAAAAGCAAAAATGTCCGACCGTTGATTACACAATGTAAGATAATACTACAGTGCAAACACTAGTAGTCTCGAAGGATGGGCCCGCTGGGATGAGGATTGTATCGCCACTTGACCTCTGCATTATCTGGTGCGGAACTGAGAGGGAATTCTGTCGTGAATAATACATCAGGGCTTGTCTTGCTGGTGTGATTCTTTCTTATCCACAGTTGATTTCCGTTCACTTGTGTCATACTGGTTTTTCACCTGTGCTGTATGAGCATATATGCCTTTGCATCGATTTAATGTTTTCAATAAAGGCAAGGGTGCCATTAGCCTCGTTTTTTTTCTTTTGAAAGTATCACATTTACAACTATAGGAAAAGGAAGAACATGAAGACAAGGAGTGAATAAAAATTCCCTTTAAAAGGGAAAGCCAGCCTCAATGTAGAAGAGGTCTTGTAATTAGTTTTGGTCAATGTGAAAGGCATTTTTAGGATCACGCTTACATCTACATGACAGTCCACCAAACCATCAACGATGAGAACATGCACACTGAAACAGCCGAAAACATTAATTCCTAATCTCATGTCAACTCTTTTAATTCATTACATGTACTCCAAATTGTTCTGGTCTGTTTGTTTTGTTGTTGTTGTTGTTGTTGGGTTTTTTTTTTTTTCTGCTTTTTACCCACGATATCTCAATTTCCAATTTTGTAATACCAGAACTTATTTAACTCAATATCTTCGCTTAGGAATGTCCGATTTCACTGCTTTCGATATATACACTGCCGGTTTGAGTTAACTTACATGTACATTTTATTTTAAAATAACTTAATTAATTCGCAATGTATAGTTTAAGCCTACTATATTATAATAGATAGTGGCCAGCACATTTATAAAGGACTGGTTACTCACTACAATCTTCACTCTTAAACTGTGTTTTTCTGAATGTGCTGATCATGTTGATTGCTAGTCGGAAACTCCTCATGAAGCTATGGACATGGCATCTTACATACTCCATTCTATAACAGTCTGCCTAGTGCCTTGTGTGTTTTCTCTTCAATCATTTTGTTGAATGTAATTTTATGAATCAAATAGTTATGTGTCATTTTATTTATAATAAAGAAGTTATTAAATTAATAAAGTAAGACAATTTATTTATCTATAAGTGCATGTCAAATGGGGTACATTGTTCAATACTATATGCATAAATTATGCCCATATTATAGCTAGGCCCTAAAAACTTTATTTTGCATCGGATTTTTCCCGTTGAAAAGACAAAACTGATGTTTATGATAGCAACCATTTCATCAATAACATTTTGAGTCATTTTTATCCATAAAACGACACAGGATATGATAGATAACTACTTTCACATCAATATGGTCCATATGATCACAGATTGTTGAGAATCTGTGATATGATCCGGGATATGATGAAGATTTTGATTCTATAGATCTGTTATCAACATGATATCACGCTGTTCAGTGGTCAAGGAGTAAGGACCCCGGTCAAGGACACTGATATGACATCATAGGTACATGTAATGTCAGATTTCTTCTGCTGACCATATGATGCTATATATATTAACTATTATTGTTACATTTAGGCCTTTAAACTTTTAAAGTCATAATTAATTAGTTCAAACATAACTTTGGTAATACTCACTCGTTTTGCGTTCGTTGAAACGGCAAAACATACTTACTTTTCCTAACAAATCGAATTAAAATATTTAAAAAAAATTTAACCACAAAAAGTAAAAAAAAAAAAATCATTCCAATACCACTAAAATATAATCTCTTGAGTAAACTGACCCCAAACCTGAACAGGTACCAGCCCCTGAATGGGCTGGCGAAAAGACAGGTGATGAGTGGCAGAAAGAGAGGAGATGAAAAGATATGGAATATGACGCACATTTTTGTTTTGTTTGGCATAAACAAATTATTTATAACCCACACAATTATGTTTTCTGTACTAGAAACACTTTACCTCATTTAATTTTTTAGAAATCCAGCAAATATATTTGTTAACCATGATATTGCTGTTAAGGGGGTACTACACCCTCAATAAATTTGTGACTATTTTTGCATTATTCTCAAAAACTAATAACACCCTGGTAACAAAAGTTATGTATATTTAGGGCAAGGAATCCAATTACTACACTGGAATTTCAGTGACCCAAGACAAGCGGTTCGATACTTGGGATAGAAAATGAGGTACCGCTAGGATGTACCTCATTTCCTATCATATTTACTGAACCGCTTGTCTTGATTCACTGAAATTTCAGTGTAGTAATTGGATTCCTTGCCCCAATAATATACATAACTTTTGTTACCAGTGTGTTATTAATTTTGAGAAAAATGCAAAAATAGTCACAATTTACCTACAGGGTGTAGTACCCCTTAATAATGCCTTGATAATTATACATAAATTGAACATTTAAGAGCAGAAAATTCACTCTTGATTTCAGGACTTTTCTGAACAAATCCAATTTTTTTTTGGATAATATGCTTTTTCAATACTGCAGATTATCGTTGTACACAAAAATGAAAACACATATTAATGAACAGGAAGAAACTTACTTGATCTTTGATTCTTTATAAAATAGAGTTGTAATCTCTGCTTGAAGGACTGCTCATTGACAAAGAATTCCACACGCACTCTGAAAAAAATAAAAACACAAACACAAAATATGGTTAATAACTTAATGCAGTAAGATATATAAATTGCAGGGGGCAGATGAGAACACTTAAGGTTAGTCTCGTAACAAAGATATAAGAGTTGCAGCCATAATCTTTTCAATTGATTTGGTTTTTTGGGTTTTTCAAACACGATTTGTGGGCGAAATGTTTACACCTCCCAACTTACACCTAATTGGATTCAGCCAAATTCATTGTGCCTAAGGACAATTGATTAAGTTTGAATTAATGTCATTTTAAGACATTAATTCAAACTTGATCAATGTCTTATGATTAAAATCAGACATTAGATTCACCAGAACACCGTAGCTAAGTCGCCAAGATAGTAAATGGGTTTTCTTTTATTTTATCTCATTATTTTGGCTTAAAATAACCACAAAATCTTGACTAATTACATTTGAAAAACATACAACCCCTGTGTAAGATATTTCTAAAATTGTCCACAGGGGTAGTGTGGATTTTAGATGGAATAGCCCAATTCCAGGATTCTGGTAAATTAAACATCTCAGATTTGGACCGACTAAATTTATTGATTTTGTTTTATTTATCTAAAATTACAGAACCAAGAGCTTGGTTACTACTGGCTGTTCCATTTGAAATCCACACTACCCCTGTGGAAGATTCTGGAAATATCCCTACAGAGGGAGTATGAATTCCAAGTGGAATTAACACATTAGGCAGCTCCATTTGATTTTCATACACCCTCTGAGTAAGATTCAACTTGAATCTTCCACAGAGGTAGAGTGAGTTTTAAATGGAGCTGCCTAATGTGCTTGTTCCATTTGAAATTCATACTCTCCCTGTGGAAGAGATTTCCAAAATATTTCACAGGGGTAGCTTGGATTTTAAATAGAATAGCCCATTATATTAGTGTACATATATTTGTGTATGTGTAATGTTTAAGTTAGGCTAAATATTGTTTTAAAATTTTTGTTCCCTAGGTTTTATGTTTTGTAAAGCGCCCAGAGGCTATTTGCGTTGGGCGCTATATTAAATCTCTCTTTATTATTACATCAAAGTACAATAAAATCACGTGAATATCAGAACTGTGTCAGATTCATACATCCACTACCATGATTGATGCTTTAAATTCCAAACTTGAGAGGCTCCTTTACTCTGCAAGGCTTAGCAAATTCAGTCAACGTAATCGTTTCTTGTGCGAAACTAATTCATCATTATGTATGAGTGTGTATACACAGCTGAGCTAGACTACCGGTCGCTCTTGAATATGTCACACACAGTAAATCATGGTTTCTGTTATGTCCCAATCTAGCACGAGTAAATTTAATGACTACTCAGCAAATACAAAATGTTAAATGTTTGACAGAAACATTTAAATGTTGAGTTCAGGGTTGTAACTATGCCAGTCGGCGCCAGTTGGTTGTAACCAAGATTGATGCTAGCAGACCAGAACACAATTTTTGTTTAGCATATGATTTTTTTCATTTAAAGGAGTATTTCGTGATCCTAGCATCCTCCTTTTATGACATTTTTCAGTAGATATGCATGAAAAAGCTTATTCCCAAAATTTCAGTTGATTCCAATTTTGCATTTTTGAGTTATGCATGATTATGTATTACACTGCTCCATAGACAAAGCGTTGTAATTCCGTTCTGGTGCACCAGAACAAAATTAATATTTCACGATATCTTTGCTAAACGAATTAATCTGCACAAAATTTTTGTACATAAACATTATGTAGCCAGAGGTTTCCAGTGATATAAAAATCTCAACTTTTTTGAGAAAATTGGGGGATGAGGCTGTGGATCACGAAATGCCCTTTTAAAGAAGACACCCAAAAACTTCTTTTTTAGTGACGATACCCCTAAAGCCTATTCCCTGATACCTCGCATTCACTGAAAAGATTGCGCTCCAAGCTGAGCACTCCAATTGGATAGTAAAATTTAGCCAGCACTCAATTTGGGCTAGTTAAACCTTGGTCGAGTTAACACACACTAAACTTCAAAGCAAGCGCCGCTGACTGGAGGTAGCAAAATAGAGTATATCTCATCTGTTGAATTTTTTTTTTTCAGTACCTTTAAACTGAGACTCTTGTGACAAACTATACATAGCCATGCAGCCGCATAATACACATCATCAGAGTTATCTCAACATCACTAGCAACAACAAATCTCCAGAGCAATATCATCCACTGAAGATGCCATTGAGCAGGTGAAAGCGCTTCAGTGAGTGTATCGATATGAGTAGCATAGAAGTTGAATTTTGCTTTCTATTCACATAATACATGTTTAATGATTTGGAACATTTTAATGTTATATACACTTGTCAGACTGGTCCACATTTTGTGACACTTTCTAAGACATCAGACCCACAATAACATGTAGACCTATTACCTAACAGGCAGTGGTGGCACCATGGGGGCATATGCCCCAAGCCCACACCCTAGCCACCCCCTGTTGCTCCTTAGTAAAAACCCAAAATAAGAACATTTCAACCTTTTGCGGCAATTTTGCGCCAAATTGGTAGGCCATGGCTGCATCACTTTTTGACAAATTTATTATGTTTTTCTTGATAGCTTTATTCTAATTTCGCTGTATATTTGTATTTTGGCCACCCCACATTTTGATGGCCGTCCCACATTTTTCAACCTTGCTACGGCCCTGAGAATTAATGTTGAAGTCAGCATTGAGTCTGTCTTGATAGACAGTGCATGATCTAAGGTTAATGCTCCAAACCCAGGCTACATTTTGTACATTACAATGCATACAGCCCATACTATGGCTCTCTATAACAATACGCATAGTACTGTACAGAATAAAGCGTCGTATCAACACATCCGTCAATAGCCTCAGATTGAGCATGTTATGTGTCTTGATGTTTGATGTGATCATTTATTAATTTGTCTAACAAAACATTGAACAATGTTCAATTCTAGACCCGAATAATATCAACAGCTATCACACTAACAAACTGTATAATTTTACAAATATATTTTGTAGCAATTTTTAACATATATTTTCGTTTCTATATCAAATTATTTACCTTTTTTTGCTTTTTGTGGTAATATTTTTTCTATAAACCGTACATTTGGGTGCAAATTGAGGGCGCTATTTACATATATTTAAATTTTAAATTAGCCATATAATATGAGATATACCTTACATTACATTTCATGATAAAATTTTTTTTGAAAATTCCCTTGTCATTTGTTAGTCTTTTTGTTGATGTTCTAATAGCACAATACAAGTGTCTGTCTACCCCTTTTAAGATGCAAACAAGATTAAAGATAAATAGCATCATCATTGTTCAACTTTTCTTAAAAATGACTCCATTTTATATGCCATCAAACAACCGTGTATCAAAATCTGGAACTCAATTTTTTACAGTACCTTTAAACCGAGACTCTTATTGACAAAGACACTCAGAGTCGCATCATTATCATCTTGGTTATCACGATGTGGATCAGCAAACCATCACGCACACATATAAACACAAACATGCTTGTCATTTCCAATATACAGTAATGTGTTTGTTACGATAGACAAGATAAGAATGTCCTTTCACTCACATTGGAATGGAATTAGATTTAAGCCTAGTTATGAATAAATGTTTGCTGTCACATCTTTATAGTTTGAAATTGAACTGAATATGACAATATCGCTATACTTTACAGTCTATAATATCGAATTGATTAATTCGAATTAAACAATTCATTGATGTTAGCACTGGGTAGTAGCCATTACAGCCAGTAGACAGGAAATCTAGAAAGCTGACCTCAACGCTGTAGGTGGTCTTCCTGTACTTTTGAATGGGACAGCAGTAACCTTGGGCATGTTTTAGACCAAAATTTTGGATTTTTCAGATTTTTTTCCAAGTTTGTGAGAGCATAACAAGACTATCCGTTATTTTTTTCCGTCGGTAGATATTTTTAAAATTAAGTTTTTCATAACATATTAAAAAGCCAGAGACCCCTGATGTATAATAAATTAGCTAGGTAAGTTTTGAGTAACCTTGATGAAAATTATCAAAAAGTGCCTATTCAATTGTGTGGGTACGGTCCATCACCTGTCACTTGGTAGTCTTGTAACATGTCTAATGGCGCTGCCCATGGCCACTCGATGAATTGTTTAATTCAATTAATCAATTCGTTATTATAGATCTGCTTTAGGATCTACAACTTATAAATTCCCCCCAAATGCTTTTGGTAAAATATTTTTTTGATTTATTTCAAAAAGTGTTAGGGAGGTACTTATCAGTTGTGGATCCTATAGCATCTAATGAATAAATGGGCTCTTGAGTGAACACTATCTTCCCTGGGGCTGGAGGGGCAATTTTTTTCTAACTTAAAATACAACCTGCACAAACTTGAAGAAAATAAAAATGACAGTGCATCTTTTTTTATACTTATTCAGACCAAAAGACCAAAATTCATGTAAATTTATAAATTCTAATGTATTTTGTGATTGGTTAAGGTATTAAAATTTGGATTTAATTTGAGCAATTCAATGTATTAATCTTTCAAATTTTTCAGTACCTTTAAACTGAGACTCTTATCGACAAAAGCACTCACTTTCCAATATAATCTTTTCATAATATGGATCACAAAACCATTACGCGCACATTTAAATAATGACATACATTCATATCATGATGTATATTCATATACATCAAGTATAATTTTGCTTTCAACATGCTTATCATTTCAAATATCAGGTTGTGTGTTTATAATAGACAAGGTAGGAATGTAATTAGATGTAGGCCTAGTTTATGGATAACATGTGCATTAACATGTTTTTTTTTTTTTCATTTTGAAAATTGGACGGTATATAATGAGTTTTGATATGTATACCAAGTTGACCCAATTGTATGAGTGGGTGTTTTCATTGAAATTAAATTTAGAAAAGAATCTTCAACTTGTCATTATCAACTGTCTCACATGTTTAATGTTTTTCCACTAAAACCGGCATGAGACGGAGGTTCAATCAAAAAAGACAAAAAGCACCAAAAAGAGAAGGAAAGTGTAGTCTCTCCTATACTTTTGTACAGAGAAGAAAAAATCAAAAAGGAGGAATTCCTTTAATCTGAGGAAGAATCTCATCCCTGCTAAAAGCAATTCTCGACAACTGAGAACCTTTAAAACAATACTGCACATTACGCATGAAACACTTTCGTCAATACAGATTGCGAAGTACATCCTCTGATGGACTATTCCAGTTTAAATCCATACACCCCTTATAGAAGACATAACCTTCATCTCCCACACAGGGGGTGTATATTTCAAATGGAGTCACCTATTTGGGTAACCTTATTTGAAATTCACACTCCCTGTGTGAAAGAGGTTAATGTCATGTCTTCCACAGGGGATGCAGATTTCAACTGGAATAGCCAATTGGCAAGTATTTACATACATTACATACATTATAAATATTCATATAGCGCTGCTACATTTAGAACGTAGCGCTCAAAACAAAAACAAAGCAAAAGAAGAACATGAAGAAAAAATAAATGAGAACTGCCCATGAAGGCTACAAAATCTATGGAAACCTCTCTCATATACCATGTTGACCTATTTGATTAAGAGACTATCGCTGTTTTCGCTGTCTGTTATTTTATGCTTAGAATAGCAGCACTCTGCCATTTCTCATTTATGTTATTCCAACTCTGTATTGTCTACTGTCTAGCAAGCAAAATAAAAGCTAGATTTTGGGCTGTGTAATATAAACTATGAGCCGGGGGGAAATTTCTGAACGGCCTGCCAAAAATTTAGGGGGCCCCCAAAATTGCCCTGTGCTGCATTTTAGCTGAAAAAACACCATGTTTTGGGCCAAAAATAGGTTAAAAAATTGTGCGCTTCACACGCACTGGTCTGTTATATAGTAAAAGTCAGCTTCAATTTGGGCTAAAATAGTCTAGAACTGAATTTTTTGGCTCACTTCGTAAGCAAATGTCATAGTATATTCAACGCTTGTCTCCCTCTAAATTGCAATGCTCCCACCAACACTGTTGATCTTATATACCTAAAGCAAACCTTGGCCTCTCAGTGCACATGCCTTCTTCACGGTGCGTTTGGGGGCCTCCAAATTTTGGCCTGGACCATGGCCCCCAAAAAGGTCAATCCTGCCCTGGGTAACCCCATTTAAAATTGACACTCCCTACGTGGAAGATCAACTGAAAATGCCCATGTGAGCACCTTACTTTCTGACCGCAAATGTTGATATTAGTCACGACTCACACTTTTACTTCTACAAGACGTGACTAGTCATGATGGTCTCTAGAGATTAAAAGCCTATCACAATCAAGCAAACATCACGCATCACAGTCTGTGTGATTTAAGTGTAGCCAGAAATATCTAACTGAAGGGACTATGCACTTACAGAACCTGATTATACTGCGCACACAAAGTGCAAGGCGATTTTGTTAAATGGGTATACATTGATTGAATAAAGTCGCATTGTGCGTGCTGAATGAGGTATTTTCTTTTTCAGAGTTTTTCTTTGCAGGTCTTTCAGGAAACAGGTTGACTGGAACAACTGAACAATATAACCGCCATGGAAATTTGCCAATATTTTATCTTATCTGCACCAGAAAATCCAAATCTAAAAGTTATCAACATCAGAATATGTTAGCATGAAAGTTGATCTGTTAAAATTGTAAATTTAAACTTATGATCTCAACACAAAATTAAGACGTACCTCAAATTTTCGGTCACAACTTTGACCTTCATCTGGAGACTGGCAACCCAAGTTTGGGATCAGTGACCTTTTGGACACTTGACCCCAAAACCCGGTCGTACACTCTGGGTAACTTGTATTGGCCCCCCGTCGCGGTTGAGAGATGGTTGGTTGACTCTGATGTAAATTCACACCCCTTTCAAATTATCTAGCGTCAGGGTGTGAGGAGTCAATTTACATCAGAGCCAACCAACCATCTCTCAACCGCGACGGGGCCGATATAAGTTACCCAGAGTGTACGACGGTTTTGGGGGTCAAGTGTCCAAAATGTCACTGATCCCAAACTTGGGTTGCCAGTCTCCAGATGAAGGTCAAAGTTGTGACCGAAAATTTGAGGTACGTCTTAATTTTGTGTTGAGATCATAAGTTTAAATTTACAATTATCAGAATATGTATTTAGGTCTACAGGTATAGAACGGCAAGGAAGTGTGGAGTACCTTTTAGTAGCATACAAGCCATAATGTTTATGCTTTTATTGGATGAGAATGTCATCAAGAACAGAAAACTTGAAAAAAACCTAGCTTTTTGCAATAACAAGACCTGTTTGCTAGATCAACATAATGAAGATATCAGTACAACACAGGGCAGGAAGTGGACACACAACTGCCTGAATAATGCTCTTCACACTATAGGAATTAACATAAAAAAGTTTTGAGATATTTTCTCAAAAAATCAATAGCTATCCCAAGAACCACTGAACCAATACTTTGCTAGTTTGTACTCATTTTAATGCATTTTTCATGCTGATTCCAAATATGGGCATGACAATGTACAATTTTGAAATTTTTGAAATAAAAAAAATGAAACTTGTCGTCTGCATTTGACACCTGCACGGAGAGAGTGACAGCAACTAAGCAAGTATTATCTGATTTACATCAGTGTTTTCATTGTATATAAGTAAGGATAAATGTCCCTAACATCAGCATCAAAGACAGGATGTGGCAAGCAAACTAGGACAATTATGCATACATGAGATTCTTCTTAACACTATTTCTGGCAACTTTTAAGCTTCTCCTCTTTTCTTAAATGTAGTGCAAAGACACAGGAAACCAAAGCTATTAGCAAATAGAATGTCTTATGCATAAATCCGACAAGGGGAATAGGTATTTATTTATTTTTTAATCTAGAACATCTGATAACATAATACTGTCAGCAGTAGATAATATTTATGATGCAGATAGAATTATGTTTGGCAAAATACTGCTATAAAGATCAAACTTTGCGGTAAAATTATACTCTTAGCAGTAGGTAGAAGTTTTAGGTCAATTTATGCAATGAGCAGTAGATATCAGTTTTGGTTAAATCTATTAATAATGCTATCAGTGGTACAAAGCATTTATGGTGCAATAATGCTATCAGTAGTAGAAAGCATTTATAGTCCAATAATGCTATCAGCAGTGGATAGCAATTCTGGGGTAATATTTCTATCAGCAATAGATAACATTTCTGGTGTAATATTGCTATCAGCAGTATACATTTCTGGTATAATATTGCTATCAGCAGTAGATAGCATTTCTGGTGAAATAATGCTTTCAGCAGTAGATAACATTTTGGGTGCAATAATAGTATCACCAATAGACCACATTTGTGGCAAAATAATGTCATCAGTAGTAGATAGCATTTTTGGTGTAATAATTTTATCAGCAGTACATACATTCCTGGTGAATGCTATCAGCAGTAGATAACATTTTGGGTGCAATATTGCTATCAGCAGTAGACAGCATTTTGGATAAAATAATCTGATCAGTAGTAGATAGCACTTTTGGTGTAATAATGCTATCAGCAGTAGATAGCATTTTGGGTGCAATATTGCTATCAGCAGTATATAGTATTTTGGGTGCAATATTGCTATCAGCAGTAGATAGCATTTGTGATAAAGTAATGCCATCAGCAGCAGATAACATTTCTTGTGCTTAATAATGCTCCCGCCCGACCCATACATTTTGAAGAAATTTCAATTTGATCCTCTTTCGGTCCTAGTCAGTCTGGATTGGTCCGGGTATTTCAGATTTTTGGGTTACCCCTCAGGGCGTTAATCTAGTGCAATAATGCTATCAGCAGTAGATAACAATTCTGATACAATCATGCTAGCTAGCATTTCTGATGCAATAATGCTATTAACAGTATATAGCATTTCCAATGTAATAATGCTATCAGCAGTAGACAACACTTCTGGTGTAACAATGCTATCAACAGTAAATAGCATTTCTAGTGTGACAATGCTATCACCAGTAGATAACATTTCTGGTGTAATATTGCTATCACAGTAGGTAGCATTTCTGGTGTAATATTGCTATCAGCAGTAGATAGCATTTCTGATGCAATCATGCTATCAACAGTAGACAGCATTTCTGATGTGATAATGCTATCAACAGTAGATAGCATTTCCAATGTAATAATTCTATCAGCAGAAGATATCATTTCTGGTGAAATAATGCTATCAGCAGTAGATAAAGTTTCTAGTGTAATAATGCTATCAACAGTAGGTAGCATTTCTAGTATAATAATGCTATCAGCAGTAGATAGCATTTTATTGGTAAACTTCAATAGTACATAGTATTTAGGTCCTATTTGTTGGGTTGTTTTATTTTTATTGTAATATCAGATAATATAATGCTTTCAGATTCACTAATGCTGTCAGTGGTAGACAAAATGTCAGGTTTAATATATACTATTAGGAATAGCTTGCAATCAAAGATCACAACAGGATGATAATTAAAACAGAGCTGCTAATGGACTAAAATATTTAACACTTCACACCAGTATAAAGTTGAATCAATTCCAAGCAATTTGTCAAAGCAAACCTGGAGTAGTTTTTGTAACCCAGCCTGCCAAAAACCAGTCGGTTATCAACCTCACTGGCACTCACATTAGGAGTTGGTATTGTATTACTTGTACTATGTTTTATCAATCATGTCATTTAATGCTGCAGCTTAACATTACACTCTCACCCTCATGGTGATATTAATGAGATAGGCCTGCAAGAACAGAGCAGTAGTTATTAGAGAAAACAAATTATAGTCATTATGTTTACTTGTGGCAGTATAAATGTAGTGGCTCAAAAGCTTTAAACATGTGCAGCTTTGACTTGCCATTTCATATATCTATGTGCAGGATTTGTCAACTTTTTGGAATTGCATGAGATGCTGTCATACATTGCGTACTGCGATGGAAATATTTGATTGCCAACTAAAATGTTAATTGTTCACCCCTGATTTTGTCGCCAGGGTAATCAATAATCTAAAAAGTGTATGTGTGGGGTAGGGACAAACAATTTTTCTCAACCTATATTTTGATGATGAGTGAGATTTTACTATCGTGTGGCCAAATGCATGAAAATGTGTGAGACTAATGCTGAATGTGTGACAGTTGACAACAAAAATCACCCATTTGTTATCCATTGGTCTTGTAGCTCAAAGAACTTAATGTATAATAAAGTTTATTGTATTTATACAATAAACAAATTTACCTCCTGTGAAAGAGTCTAACCCTGGTTCATAGCTTGTGCTTGGACAAATCAATATGATTGATTTATTGATTGGTTGCCTAGTATTGGCTTTATTTAAGGACCAATGAGGTTTAAGGTCTATTGTTGGAAGTAGCCAATGGGAAGTGGTTAATAACCTTCTGACACTGCCAGTGGTTCAGGAATTAGGCACATTTTTATCTGTCATGGAAGGAGAAGGTTGTGTCTCCAATGTGAAGAAAATTTTTTAACACAGAATTATTTGGAAGGGAAAACTTATTCTTTTCAAGGAAATAGTATTTGCTTTTATAACATGATATAATCAGAGGTAGTTAGAAATAGCTATAAATTATTCTGAATGAAGGAAGCATGATCGCAAAATATGTCGGCAACTAGTGTCTAGAAACACCGATGACAGGAATGGCAGCCGTCATGGGAATACAAAATATTTAGCACCTTGATGGAATTTTGAAATTTAGAGGTGCAGAATTTTGAACCGATCGGGAAGGCAAGACATCGCTCATCCAGTAAAGTCTGCTGCAGTCAAGGCTGTTAATTACCGAATGCTGAATCTTTCAGCAGAAATGGAATTAAATGGAGGTGTAAATGAAACCCCAGTCAAGCATCAATGCAGCAGCGAGTCACAGCAATGATGGATCGATGTGTCGATCATGGTCTGATGATGGCGAAATCTGTGTGTTGGGATCAATTATTGCAATTTGGGAAGACCAGCTGGGACCACCTGTGAAACAACTGTGATTATGTACTTATATTATGGATACTTGATTGGACATGGACGTCGAAACGGGGTGAGCAAATTTTAAGTAAAGTTAAAATTAATTATAAACATGGACTCTATCGAGTTCTGACACTCCACTACTTGCGAAGTTGCTGGAATAAGTAGGCCCTACTCTTGATCAATTTCAAATTCAGGAGTGATTAATTAGTTTTACTTTGTGTACGAGAGATAAAAATTATCATGAAAAAATAAATAAATAAATAAATTTTGGACGATTAGTATCCTGAATAATTTGGATGGTTTAGGTAGGGAAATTTGGTTGGGTCATCGAATTGGCTAGGGAGGGGCCTTGGAAAACATGGGCGTGGCAAAATTAAAAAGGGTGCAGGTGCCACTGCTGATGCGATAAATGTTTTGTCAGAATTCAGGAATATTTAATTAGTTGCAATCATGTGATCCACTGGATCAAAAATTTGAATGAGATCTCAAGTAAAATATACTGGCCAAATTATTGGGGGCATGAATAAGTCATAGTGTGTGTCAGGTAGGAAGAGATTTTGTCAGGCAATCAACCCAGGATGTGATCATGTCAGTTTGGCTTGGAAAAAAAAAAATGAATCCGATAACAATAAAATATTGGGCAAATTATTTGTGGCATGAATAATTCATATTGTCAGGTAGAGAGAATATATCAGACAATGGAGTACTTGACAAAGCACCCAGACCATATAGTAAATAAAAAAATTTATATTGGTTTGGGAATCAAACATTTTGGCTAGTGTGAAGTTTGTGCCTTCAATTAAAGGGGTGCCGTGGAGCCAGGGTTTTGGAGAACTGGGCAAGGAAAAATTTATAAGGGGTGCCACTGCCACATTACCAAATTAGTGAATGTATAGGTAATTAGATGCATTCATAAGATCGACAGGGGCATGCGATATCATATAAATACCCTTTTTCAAGGGGAGAATTTTGCCCTTTTTTGAATGAATTCAAAATAAATTTGCAGAGCGAACACCCAACAGGGCAAACAGAGGTCAAGGTCAACAGGAGATCATTAGGGGTCAAACACCATGGAGGGTCGTTGGTTCATGAAATTTGGGGGTGACCACGGAAACTGGAAAAAACAACCAAAAAAAAAACCAAAAAAAAAAACCGTCAAGGTAAATCTGGGTTCATCAGACTCAAACTGGTATAAATTGTAGTAGGTTCATGTAATTTGGTTAGGGTTAGTTTGGGGTTATTCGGGGTCAGATCGCCATAGGTTGTCCCACCGTTATCCGACTGTTGGAATTTTGCAGAACTGGTTAACAATTGCATGTGACATTTCATTTTATGACTTTTGAAGTTTGTGGTGCTTCACTCCTCCTTAAGGATTTTGTTCAGACAGGGAAGCATGAGCCTTTCTTTTCTGAGCGTTTATGGTTAAGAAGTTCAAGGTCATAATGTAGGTCAGAAGGTATGGTTTGTTGGAAAATATGGGATTGGAATTTGAGGTAATTGGAGGGCAAAATAAGAAGGCTCAAGGAGTTTTTTATGGATCTTGGGGAAATGGAGGAGCAGTCAAAGTCACAATTTCTTGGGTCAGGTCAGGCTTATCAGGGTCACCTGAAGACATTGTATAAAGGTCAGATGGTCATGCAACTCGATAAAAGGGGTTCCAGCAGATTCAGGCAATAGATAATAGTATCGGTGTTTACGGAGCTCGGTAAAAAGAGGTACGTAGCATAGGAGGTTAAAAATGTTCAAGATGTTGGCTTTACTCAAGGTCATCTGGAGTCTAGTACGTACATGTAAGACAGGGGAAATGGGGAAAGCGGCAGGATTTGGGCAGTAACATCAAGTGAAGTAGTCATTTGGGAGATCAATGGGAGGTCATTCAATGTTGGTATTCATGAGGCTTGGAGAATGATCCCATTGAAAGTTAACAATTCACCAGGCAATTCACAAGATCAATTAAGTCGGTTTCGGGAAGTTGGAAGCATACACTGCATTTCATCAGGTTATTTAGGTACCATAATAAATCAAATAGAAATAACAAATTCCTGTTCTATGTCTGGGTAACTTCCCAGGTAACTTAAACAGTAAGGAAATTCCTGTCCCTCTAATTCCTAGGATAAGGAATTTTGTGTAGTAACGGCGAAATGAAATAGGAATTTTGCATAGCGGTAAGGTTGACTGGCAAGTTGCTTCCCAGTTTCTGTTTTCTTTTTCTGATTTATTTCAGGTTGAATCAACATATTGGTGGTCGCAGTTATTAATAATGGAGGCTTATGTGATGGGGAAGATATAAAGAATGATATACATGTAATACGTTTCTGGACATTATTTGGACCATTTAGACCACATCTAATGATATCCGAAGCAAGCGTATGGCAGGACAAGACAACAGTGGGACAGGAACACTTTCAGTGTACAATGCGGACATTATGTATTAAAGGGCATCTATCGAGGAGAATAATTATTAAATTACAAGTTGACACTTGTTGCAACTTTTTATGCATATTTCTCCTGGAAAAAAGAGAAATTGTGTGGGTGAAGTTCGTACGGGTTCGTTCCCCGTTTGAAGCGGAATTAATTTTCAAGGTAGCCGGCTGACTACGTAAGTAAAGGAAGCGGACACTATATCATACATTTTGGCTAGTGTGAAGTTTGTGCCTTCAATTAAAGGGGTGCCGTGGAGCCAGGGTTTTGGAGAACTGGGCAAGGAAAAATTTATAAGGGTGCCACTGCCACATTACCAAATTAGTGAATGTATAGGTAATTAGATGCATTCATAAGATCGACAGGGCATGCGATATCATATAAATACCCTTTTTCAAGGGAGAATTTTGCCCTTTTTGAATGAATTCAAAATAAATTTGCAGAGCGAACTGCCAACAGGGCAAACAGAGGTCAAGGTCAACAGGAGATCATTAGGGGTCAAACACCATGGAGGGTCGTTGGTTCATGAAATTTGGGGGTGACCACGGAAACTGGAAAAAACAACCAAAAAAAAACCAAAAAAAAAAAAACCGTCAAGGTAAATCTGGGTTCATCAGACTCAAACTGGTATAAATTGTAGTAGGTTCATGTAATTTGGTTAGGGTTAGTTTGGGGTTATTCGGGGTCAGATCGCCATAGGTTGTCCCACCGTTATCCGACTGTTGGAATTTTGCAGAACTGGTTAACAATTGCATGTGACATTTCATTTTATGACTTTTGAAGTTTGTGGTGCTTCACTCCTCCTTAAGGATTTTGTTCAGACAGGGAAGCATGAGCCTTTCTTTTCTGAGCGTTTATGGTTAAGAAGTTCAAGGTCATAATGTAGGTCAGAAGGTATGGTTTGTTGGAAAATATGGGATTGGAATTTGAGGTAATTGGAGGGCAAAATAAGAAGGCTCAAGGAGTTTTTTATGGATCTTGGGGAAATGGAGGAGCAGTCAAAGTCACAATTTCTTGGGTCAGGTCAGGCTTATCAGGGTCACCTGAAGACATTGTATAAAGGTCAGATGGTCATGCAACTCGATAAAAGGGGTTCCAGCAGATTCAGGCAATAGATAATAGTATCGGGTGTTTACGGAGCTCGGTAAAAAGAGGTACGTAGCATAGGAGGTTAAAAATGTTCAAGATGTTGGCTTTACTCAAGGTCATCTGGAGTCTAGTACGTACATGTAAGACAGGGAAATGGGGAAAGCGGCAGGATTTGGGCAGTAACATCAAGTGAAGTAGTCATTTGGGAGATCAATGGGAGGTCATTCAATGTTGGTATTCATGAGGCTTGGAGAATGATCCCATTGAAAGTTAACAATTCACCAGGCAATTCACAAGATCAATTAAGTCGGTTTCGGGAAGTTGGAAGCATACACTGCATTTCATCAGGTTATTTAGGTACCATAATAAATCAAATAGAAATAACAAATTCCTGTTCTATGTCTGGGTAACTTCCCAGGTAACTTAAACAGTAAGGAAATTCCTGTCCCTCTAATTCCTAGGATAAGGAATTTTGTGTAGTAACGGCGAAATGAAATAGGAATTTTGCATAGCGGTAAGGTTGACTGGCAAGTTGCTTCCCAGTTTCTGTTTTCTTTTTCTGATTTATTTCAGGTTGAATCAACATATTGGTGGTCGCAGTTATTAATAATGGAGGCTTATGTGATGGGGAAGATATAAAGAATGATATACATGTAATACGTTTCTGGACATTATTTGGACCATTTAGACCACATCTAATGATATCCGAAGCAAGCGTATGGCAGGACAAGACAACAGTGGGACAGGAACACTTTCAGTGTACAATGCGGACATTATGTATTAAAGGGCATCTATCGAGGAGAATAATTATTAAATTACAAGTTGACACTTGTTGCAACTTTTTATGCATATTTCTCCTGGAAAAAAGAGAAATTGTGTGGGTGAAGTTCGTACGGGTTCGTTCCCCGTTTGAAGCGGAATTAATGTTCAAGGTAGCCGCTGACTACGTAAGTAAAGGAAGCGGACACTATATCATACTCTCATTTAATACCTGTGTGACACAATCACAATCACTTTGACAATTAGTTTGACATTAGCAACATGGTTGCTGCAACAATGAGTTGTACTATATTTACCATAAACAATGCTGTATAACAATATGCAGACTATTTTGTTCTCATTTCGGAAACAAGCCTCACACAGTATTGTTACTATGTGTTTGCTTTGTAATATTTCATCCAACTGAAACTATAATAACTATAGCATTGCAATATTGCACAGAGAAATCAGGTACACGAGTTTGTGGACTTAACATGGTTTATATGCTAGTCTCAGATTGATCGCACTGAAATTAATATTTTTTATCTTTAGCTCAAATATTTATTATGATATTGATATACATATGAATTGTAATATCACAATTGCCTAATATATAAGAAAAAGAAGCGGCTGATTTATCCATATCTTTAAAAAAATTGTGCGAACAACAACAGTATATGTTATGTGCATTGAGAATGTTTAAAGTCGGCACAGTCATGCATGATGTCTTGTTTCGAAGGAACTCATCGCTTAAGTTGGTTTTTGCAGAATATCAATTTTAAACGTCTTATTTTCATTGTCCTCAAAACATTAGCTTTTGCCAATGATATGATGTTGTCTGAGCAATATATATGACCATTGAATGCCATTAATTATATCGTTACAATGTCAGACAATCTCATTCTTTGGGAACAAATGATAGATATGTAGATACTGGTATGCAAAATGGGTTGGCTTCGCAGCCAAAGCAAAGTTGCCATATTGTGTGTAATTATTGAGTTAGGCACCGCAGGTAGCCTAACTCACTAGTATGTTCTTGCCATTTCTATCTTTTATTATACATTGAGTGCTCTACGCCCTTACAACGATCACTGATGGAGTCAATTTACTTTACTTCACTTCCTGGGCACTGTGGGCAGTAGTACTGGGCACATTTGGAAATATTTGCACAGCTAATTAATAGTCGGCCTGCTCACTTCATAACTACATTTATATAATTAGTGAATAAAAATATATCCAATTGAGGGCCTTCTGCGCATTGGCGCAAACAGCATTTTGCTTGTTACGTCATCAGGGAAGGATTGCACGGGCTCAGGCGGGGCGTCAGTGATTAAGCTTAGGATAAGCTGTTGCGCAAGCCTTCAACTTGCCAGCATGGTAAAGGTATCGATGTGCAAGGGTGCACAGGGAAATTAGGCTTCATAATAGGAGGAATTCAATCACCGGTGCCATGGGGTAGTAAGCCAGGGTCATCCTCGTTCTCAATTTTTCTCGCAAAAATATAATAGAGGAGTTTTGAGTTTTCAGAGTCCGCTGCTACCACGATTGTTTTTCTTAGGCCCAAAGCCTTAACAAGTAAGTCTAAAATGTACAAGTATAGTACATGTTGTACATAGGGGAAGATAAACTCAGGAATTCGGTGCACAAACAAAAATAGGCACACGTTTGGCTATTATTCGGGAATATATACTGGGTGCAGCTCGTACCTCTTCCTTACACAAAAGGCGTCTTGTAAAGTTGAGATAAATTATCTAAAATATCCTTGCGTTTGTCAATGACATCAAGGCGCTTACATTTCAAGTGATTCTGTGAAGGTTTTTTAACGACGTTAATAAGCCTGGGGAGTTCAGCTGTCAAAAAGGATAGCTAGGGTTCATGTGGAGGATTATAGAATCACAAGTGAAAAAAAAAAAAAAAAAAAAGGGGGGGGGGTTGGGCAAATTTCTGTGCCATAAATTTGTTTGGCGGTAAAAAAGGGACAGGGCCACAAATTTAATCTTGAATCCAATTATATGAAAATAATTGGATCACCATAGGTAATTGTATAAGTGTTTACAAATAGTAATAATTCGTAACTAATAAATTTGAGAAATAGTGCATGAGAAGTTGAACAAAATATGTCAAATATCCAGATTACTTTCCTGAATGTTTCCGGCTTCAGGAAAGTAGAATTAATGTATATGCACTTTTCTAAGGAATTTATATTAAAGGATTGACTCAATAAATGTATGTAAACTTCTCTGGAGAAATTTTCTCTTGAAAAGTTAAGCCAAGTTTGATGTAATATAACGGTACCCTTTGGGTCCGTATTTCATTGGATAAGCTGAAGTTAAATCCAATTCTGGTTTACAAATAAATGGAGATACTCCTGACAGATATGTCAGCAAAACTTTGAGTAAAATGTGCCTCATTTCATCTGGGGGTAATAAAGTTTATTGTATTTATACAATAAACAAATTTACCTCCTGTGAAAGAGTCTAACCCTGGTTCATAGCTTGTGCTTGGACAAATCAATATGATTGATTTATTGATTGGTTGCCTAGTATTGGCTTTATATAAGGACCAATGAGGTTTAAGGTCTATTGTTGGAAGTAGCCAATGGGAAGTGGTTAATAACCTTCTGACACTGCCAGTGGTTCAGGAATTAGGCACATTTTATCTGTCATGGAAGGAGAAGGTTGTGTCTCCAATGTGAAGAAAATTTTCCCACCCACCACACCCAAAACTTAGGTCATATCCCAGTATTCAATACCTTTGTGGACAGTCAACAGGGAGCATTCAATTTGGCTGGGAAGGCATCCATATCGTACAGGGTATAGAGGTACATAGACCTAAAGGGTATTGCAGTCTGCGCTTTAATGGTAGCTTCTGGGCATGGGCAAATTACCAGGAAGAGGGCGGTTAAGCTGACCAAGGGAGAGGATTCAATAAGTGCACATTTTAACTTCTCTTGGAGAGGTTAGGCCACATTTGGGTATACAGATCTAGGTGTTCAGGAAATCCCTTTAAAAAGGGTTCTGTAGCTTGCCGGTTAATACATTGCTGTTAACTTCTTTAAAGTTGGGCCACACTTGGCGAGTGTGGAAAGGGCTTGAGAATACCCTGGAGGGCCCCGTATCTTACATGAAATTAATTTGGGTTAACTTCTCTGCAAGAAGAGGAGTTGGGCCACACTTGTGTGTGGGCCAGGGAAATTGGGCCCCGTATCTTATGAGGAATTAATTTGGGTTAACTTATGCGAAAAGAGAAGTTGGGCCACACTTGCATGTGTGTAAAGGGGCTGAGGAAATTCCCTGGAGGGCCCCGTAGCTTACGAGGAATTTAGGTTACTTCTTTGCGAGACAAGAAGTGGGGTCACACTTGCATGTGTGCAAAAGGGCTTGGGGTAATACCATGGAGGGCCCCATATTCATTAATTCATTTTCATTCATTCATTTCTTTCATGCATTTAAAATGTATTGTACAAGGAATTAACTTGGGTTAACTTCTCAGACTTCTCTCTGAGAAGTTGGCCCCGTATTAAATTCATTCATTTTCATTCATTCATTCATTCTTTTTCATTCATTCATTCATTCTTCATTGCATTTCATTTACAAGGAATTAATTTTGGTTAACCCCTCTATGATAAGATAAGATTGGGCCACACTTTGTGTGTGTGCCAAAAGGCCCGGGAAAATTCCCTGGAGGGTCCGTATCTTATACAAGGGATTAAGTTGGGTTAACTTCTCTGTGAGAAGTTGGGCCACACTTTGTTCCGGAGAGGCTCCGTACCTTACGGGTAAGTAGTGTAGGCATGATCTCGGGAAATTACCAAGAGGGCCCCGTATCTTACGGGTGAGTAATTCAGGAATTGGCTCGGGAAATTCCAGGGAGGGCCCCGTATCTTACGGGTGAGCCAACACTGTGTGTACATGTATGTAGATGGGAACAGACTCTGTATTACGGGGAAAGTAAAGACTATCCAGGTCAAAATTGTGGCGGTAAAAAAGGGACAGGGCCACAAATTTAATCTTGAATCCAATTATATGAAAATAATTGGATCACCATAGGTAATTGTATAAGTGTTTACAAATAGTAATAATTAAGTAACTAATAAATTTGAGAAATAGTGCATGAGAAGTTGACCGAAATATGTCAAATATCCAGATTACTTTCCTGAATGTTTCCGGCTTCAGGAAAGTAGAATTAATGTATATGCACTTTTCTAAGGAATTTATATTAAAGGATTGACTCAATAAATGTATGTAAACTTCTCTGGAGAAATTTTCTCTTGAAAAGTTAAGCCAAGTTTGATGTAATATAACGGTACCCTTTGGGTCCGTATTTCATTGGATAAGCTGAAGTTAAATCCAATTCTGGTTTACAAATAAATGGAGATACTCCTGACAGATATGTCAGCAAAACTTTGAGTAAAATATGCCTCATTTCATCTGGGGGTAATACATGAATAAGCATAATACAATAAAATGACTTGTGATAAAGACCAGCTTGGAAATATATCATGCAGTTAGAGATGATTAAAACTATTATTTAGAAGCAAATTTACATGTGATGTTGAAAGAATAACAAATGGTATCAAAATTAATCATTCAAATTCATGACAATATTTTGTTTACTACTAATAGGTAATAAATACATTAATAATTATTTTTTTCATTATAATCATAAGCTTTGACCTTGAACTTTGTAATAATATTATGTACTCAAACATCACATAGATTGGTGTTAAAGATCAATACTATCTGCTTCAGGTAGTAATATTAAATAGGTGATTATCTGGTTTATTAGGAAAAATAATAATTATGTTGAATACAGAAATTATTATTTTACTTTGGCTAAACAAAAAGGAACAAAACACCAATCATTTCAACTTCATTCAATAGTCTACAATTTGGACCAAGAGTGCAAGTAGTATTGACCTATGGGAATTCAAATCACATGCATTTTGATCCTTTTACACAGAGACAAATGTGTGTAAATGTTTCCCCAAAATTGGTTAATGAACAAGTCTTTAAAATCCTGTTAACACATATTAAACAATTAAACCCATGAGAACTATTATCTTTCTTACAGCATCTCTGATTGGTTAATCATGTGACATGTCCATCTGAGTGACCAATTAAAATACAGCTTCCAAATACTTTTACTCAATCCTCTTCAGTCCTACCAACATTCTTACCATGTTGCTGATTGGCTCAATATGCAAGTATTCATGGGGTTAAACGATAGTAGCTGTTTAATGCAAGGTGGTATTTTCATGTGGGAACCTTGCTTCTTTTTTTAAACAGGATTTTACAGAGTATACAAAGCGGCATAACCCCGGGTTAACATCAATCTATAATAATAAAAAGATATGGAAGAAAAACAGAAAAAGTAAAAAACCCAGAAACATTTATTTTAACCTACTTCTATTCTTTCACCCAGTGTACTTTAAGTCTGTCTCAATTAAATTATATGGTTATCATAACATAGCACATTTATATAGAGTAGTTTATACAAGCACAGCTGAGCACCACAGTAATGATGAAATATACCGGCATATGATGAGTACATGTGAGACACATATACTACGTGCTTGTGTTAAGTAATACACTCACAAAGTGCAACTCTTTCATGTAGAGATGAACTGTTATGGTTTGCCCCGGGGGGGGGGGACACTCCCACTTTGGAGGTGACGCAGTATGTAGGGCTGTTAAGACCCCTTTTTCAGCGTCGCTCTCACCCAAAGACCCCATATTTTTTACGAACACATGTTCTGTCACCCAAAGACCCCTTATTTTTCCATTTGATCTGTCACCCAAAGACCCTTATTTTTCCATTTGAACAGCAACTTTCATTTATCACTGATTTTGTTACCTATTTTTGAAAAAACAAAGAAATTTGAAGCCTTTTTGAACTAAAAATTCGATTTTCGAGGTTTTTTGACGCTGTTTCGGCTCTCACCCAAAGGTTCCAAAGGTCATGTTCTCCCAATGACCCCATATTTTTTACATTTTGCTCTCACCGAATGCCCCTTACTGCGAAAGTGCCAGCCCTACACCTATATCCATTTCATATTGAAGTGCTCCCCCCCCAGGATTGAATAATAGTAGGCCTCTTATTGGTACTAATCAGAGTACAATTAAGATGGATACACACCAACTAGACAAAATTGTGGCCCACACACACACCCTGTCAGGAAATAACCAGACAAAGCTGATCAGAACTTTTGGTACGGACATCATCATTTTCCTGCACTAGCACTTTTTCAGACTAAAGTTAGTCTTAATTTGGACATTTGAGCAGAATTGCAAATTATTTTTTTGTTTACCTAAAACTCACTCCACATTTTTAATTTCAATTCTTTTTCAGTTATTTTTGTACAACTTACTCTTAGAAGAACAGTGTTCTTTAAGACTATGTAACAACAACCTAAAACAGACTTTTGAACATTCAGAAATTACTCTTTGAAATTGGGTAACATTGTTTTTGAACCATATTGTATTATGCATGATTGCACAAAATTATCTTGAGTGTAAATGGCTCACAAGAAACAAATACCCCATAAATATTCAAGGCATTTCTCACTTTGAAGGAAATATGACACAGCAGAGGCAGAGCACTTGGAGTTCTCCTTGTCAATATGTTTTCTCATAATTTCTGCTTCACTGTGTGCAGTTGAGCAAAATTAATACTATAGCCAGGAAGATCAATATAATTCCAAGTGAAATTTGAAACGTTTTATATGCATGATGTGTATCAAGAAAACAAAATAATGGTTTTCTCTTCTTTTTTTTTTTGGATTTTAACCACCATTCAAATTTTACAAACAACAAGGATGGTTCATAGCATTTTGATGTCTCAAATTTAAAAAAAAATTCTTTCAAAAATTACTCACTCAGATAAAGATACAAGACATTCTGATAATGGCCTATTCCAAATATTATAGAGCTCATTTGGCAAGAAGAATCACACATCACACACTAGTACAATTAAAAATGAAACTACAAGTGGAAACATAACTTGCATTGGCAGATAAACCAGAGCAAAAGCTCTGTACACCCTTGCCTGTGCGGGGACTTATACCCAGACCTCTTGCTTGCGGGGTGAGTGCTCTAACTACTGAGCTACACAGACTGATAAACAGGACTCAAGTCTAGTATAGCATAGCACACCAGTTTACCAGATCAAATAATGATGCTTACATGCCAGCCTAATATAATCTTACAAACAAGCAAAGAGTCTCATTTGTGAAAACGATAATGACAATATCAATAATGAGGATGAAGGCAACATAGACGCCGACTATATTGTCTGCCTCATTTCGCATGCTTATTGTGCCTATCTAACCAAACTGAATATGAATATAATTAGGCATTAACCCTAACCCCTAAGGGCTTTTTGGCGACGGGAAGGGAAAGAAGGAAAGAATAAAGAGAGAAAAGAAAGAAAGAAGTTGTTTGCTCTGGATGGGATTCAAACCCGAGACCCCTCGCATGCAAAGCACTCGGTCGGCGACACTTTGCCACGAACAGCGCATATATCAAATTGTATTTTGTAGTATACAGGCGGGTTAGGGTTAAGTGATGGAAATAAAAAACCTTGATCTACAGGCAAACAGATTTTCTAAGTATGAACAATCAGTGTTTTTTTTCTTCTGGAAGTGTTTAAATAATCCTACAAAATCACAGAAAACTTTAAAACCTTTGACGAAAATTCAGTCAAAATTAATCCACTTTGATCAAAAACAGGCTGTTATTACTTGTATGCAGCTAAAAACAACCCCAAAACCAAAATCTGGGTCAATCAGGCTCATTTAATATAACAGGGTTTTTTTTGGCCGCCTTACTCATCTGGTATTGAACATCCCCAATAATAAATCATTTGTGTGCACAAAATAAAATAATACCAGAGACTAAAAACTGTACATTGAGGTTGTAGGAGTCAAGGTTATCATTAGCTTTGAGTCCCTTGTTTTTCATTTAGCTCTCTGATGAATAATTGCTTCTTCAATATTAAAATGAATACCTGTGTAACTTTGAACTCATTTTGATGCTCGTTTGTTTGAATCTCTGTCTGTATGTCTCTCCCCATCTCTCTTTCCTCTCTCTAACAAGCTATATCAAAAGAGCAATTTAATTCTTCAATTTAAGAATAGATCTGGAAAAAACTAACTTTTATTTTAGTGTATTTCTCCTATATTTCATGTTGCAACATACTATGCATGTTATGCACTTATTTATATTGTAAACCAATTCATTAACATTTGAAGCTTACTCAAAAATTTCTTACAACATAATAAGAACTAGAAATAAACTTCTTTTAATAACCTGAAATGATAAGATATGTTTCCAATAACTTACTCTGCTGCTGTAGACTTCCTTTTCATTCTATATAAATCCCCTGCATTGACTGGTGACAATGGTGGCACAGGTGTAGTAGCCCTAGGAGATGGAGACATAAGAGTATACCTAGCATCCCCACCACCCATAGATGGAGTAGGGGTTGAAGAACGACTTTTGGACGGCATTATGAAAGCACTGTAGCTGCTACCAATTATAAATTCTACTTAAGTAGTATCAAATTTGTCCTTTTGCAGTAAGTTTGTGCCACACTGAGGAAATCAGAGTGAACTTATTTCCCAGGCATTTACTATTTGACTGGACCCAAAATTGATCCTTGAGGAACACCAAGCATCCAACACAAACACAACTTCAGAATGTCGGTTGAAGATTATATATCCTTCAATTAAACAAACTGTATTTGACAACAGTACGTAGTCTGCTTTAAGACAATGCAATTAAGTTGAAGTTGATTCCAAAGTTATAGACGCAGTTAATGCAGTGACAATTTACTTTTTCAACAAATCTAAAATATGCTTATTGTCATGACTGTGATGATGTATACACTGTTACAGAGTAAAACCTGACTCTACAGTAATCAAGGTACATTACCATGCCTTAAGACAATTATAAATCTCCTGATATGAAGATTAGAGCAATGCATGTATCATCAAAACGTCAAGTGCGCTGATGCAAATGAGTCATATAATATAACCTCGAGGCTGACATAAACTTGACTCCAAGTCAATTTCATCCACATAAATCTAAAATTTATAAGGTACAGTATATGCTGTATGCAGTACTGATTGAAGCTCCTATATAGTATGTGTATAAGTAATAGCTTATGCCTCAGGGCAAGCAAATGAACTTTGCCTACTAATTGAGTTAGGCTATGGCTTACTGCTCTCGCTACTTGTTTTCACAGATTCACGCTCTGTGTATGTCTGCCTCGTTGTCCACATTTATTTGGTCCGTAGCTAAATACCTGCAGGCATTGATGGATTCAGTGCATACATAGTGAATGGTTATGCTAAGTAATAGATAACATACACCTGTGTATACTGACACACGTTGAAGTGTTTCTGGCTTAACACTGGCAGGTTATCAAGCACTAGTTAAAACCTACAGCTCACAGCTCAAACTAGGAAAGTCAATCCTAAAAATGGTGTTTTTAAGTCACATGTAATCCACTGTCAACACAAGTCATTGACATTTAATTCAAAATCAAGCTTAGCTGATTTAGTAACTGAAGCTTATTATACACATTGTAATGACACCTTATGATCCAATTTCCATGACTTGAGGAATACTTGATTTCAGAATCAACAGAGCTCTTACTTGTGAAATTCTGCACCATTCTTTTCACACATAAATCATTCCTTATGTGCAAACTTCAACTTAATCATGTTTTCATCAAGCTGTGTCTTATAGCGTGAAGAATAATTTATACACCGCACGGAAAATTGGGAAGATCTTGTCATAAAGAGTCCCCTGAGTTCATCCACTATGTTGTGCAGATAGAATACAGAGTATGTTCTTACTCATGATAAAATACAAACCGATGAGAAATGGCCTTACTAGCTGTATAGGTTACAGCATGTCACATAAATTATAGCCTAGCGAGATATTTCAAAGGTTCATAATTTTGTTATATCTTATATACATATGGCGATATCATAAGACAATCTGGCTAGGAATCATATCCGAGTCAATAGTATCTGACAGCTTTTACGAGAAATATAGATGAATAATTCTCTACTGCATCATGTTACTCAACACACACACAAATATCTCATCTTTTAGACAGTTAATGTTACTGCAAGATAACATTTATCCATCTCTCATAAAATTTGGTTTAAGTAAACACATCCATCATTGTGTGATCTGTAGCTTTGATGTGAATATCAACCAATGTGATCCGTAGTACTTTGATGTGAATATCACATGACCCTTAGTCTCAAAGGCCTGTCAGCCAAAAGAACAATATTCATCTATCTTTAGCCAATACATATAAGTCCGTTTCCGCTTTAATTCTTTGCACTGAACACAAATTATGTTATGCTTGGATTCAGTCCTTGCATTAAGTCTGCTGCATCAGTTTTTGTCTATACATAACATGCTTCTAATAATAACGCGCACAACATTTGAAGTATCCGTAAGTTTATCCTTGAATTTATCGTTGTCTCCCATGCGTCAATCAATAACTTATGAAGGACAGCGTACAGCGAGTTAAATCAAATAGATAAAGCACAGCTCTGTTGCGTTGACTATAAGTAATTTATCATCTTTGCAAGTAAATACCAATAATAGATCTTCTCTTACAATCTATCACCTGCTTGTGGGTAGAGTTAAGCCAAGTCACCATGGAAACCTCCTTAAAGATTCTCAGCGATTACACGTACCTGGTGAATTCGGAAGATGTCCTTCCTTTTTCATATAAAAATGAAGATATTTGCTTGGGCTTATAGGAATAGATCGTTGTCACGCAGATCATTAAATAGTGATTAATCAATCTTGCCGAGTTGTAAATGTGATGCGATAGATCACTGTGATACCGTCCCTTGGGTTATTGACAAAAAACACACTTTTTATAGTTAGGTAAGCTTACTATAGCTTAGTTATTATCATATGCAATACAGATCCATTCCACACAATTTTGTGCTAATTCAAAATTGTGCATTGTTTATACATGCTAAATCCTCATTGTAATGACAAGTAATTAAGTGTCATTTTTAAGACGATAGGTTGGTGATTTATATAGTTATAAAGCTGGATATAAATGATCTGACACTGATGCAAGTTAAGTCTTCAAGTACACCAAGTCAATACTGCCATTAGATGTTAATAGTTGTATGCATCATCAAGACTGTCCATTAGTGAATGAAAGATGGTTTGTAAGTGCATGTACTTTTAAGTCATCATTATTATAATGTAAGTTCACAAAATATAATGCTGAATAGAGTTTGTAGTCTTCAGGGTATCATATTTATATAACAGACTTGAAAGCATGTCAATTATAATGAAAGAATAAAAGAACTTTGTTGCGATTAATCTGATGATAAAAACAGGTCTCTTCAGAGAGGCTTAAAGAAATGTAGAAAGACTCTTTCTTCTTTGCACTTCTATTGAAAGACTAGGACATTAAACCATTTCCATCACTGCATTTCTTAAGGTTGGTGTTCTACTTCTTTATATAAGAGAAATCTTGATATAATCTATAATTCCGCTGTTGCTTGCACAAGCATCCTAGCATGAAATGTACATTGCACTTTGTAGTTATATGTGAAAATCAGAGGTCTCTTAAAATATAGTTCACGAGGTAACCTCAAATTCTGCACAAATCTATGTCAGGTAGTGTGTTTCTTTTAAACTAAATGTGAAAGTTAAGTTCTTGAAGAAGATGGTGGAGATATGGTGCACTTAAAGCACCTGCAGAATCGCTATTTTTGATCTATATGACCAAAACGTTGTTCTAGTTATAATGTGTGTTCATAGTAGACGTTACAATACTGGTTCAATTCTCTGGTTCAATTCAAAGTTGGGCACATTGAGCACATGTTCTCCAATGTAGCATTGCCAGAGAACCAGCTCAATAAGATATGTTGTAGTATTACCGCTAAGTGAAGTCAACACATGCAGAATTAATTCCGACAACCACGGCTGGTGTTGATGTAATTACTGGCCCATTTAACAGATACTGTTAGCTTGTTTACATACCCATCAATCCCAGTGATATTGGCAATAATGTGTGCTAAATTGACTTCATAATAATATGAAGTAGGTAATTATACTCGGTATCTTGAAATGTTATGGCTCATAAGAAGTCAGTTATGTGGTGAATGTCACAGTATAGCGTTGAATAATATTGAAATGGGTGAACATTAAATGGAGGCTGGTTGATCCTTGGTGATAAATTATCTGAAGTAGTAGCATTAGTTAAAACAGATGCATGTGAAACGAATCAGGGTAATGTTATGCAGAAGAGCTCTTATCTTCTGAAGATAGCAAGTTATTGGATAAAGTGTTATCTTCAATGTCTGTCAACTGACAACAGCCAAATATATGAGTTGATGATTACTTTGAAATATCCTCAATTGCTATCTACTGAAGATAACCAATCATCAGATTATAAGTCTTTTTGATTATTGCCAATAGCTATCTACTGAAGATAGCAAATAATCAGCGTAAGGTGCAGAGTAAAGCTGTTGATGCCAGTATGAGAGATTGTTATTTTAAAGCTACTCAGTTTTTTCTTCTACCCTTAGTGATAATTGTATTTCAAATTGATTGCATCTTTCATAAAAAATGTTTGCATCTGGACTGTTGATCTATAAAATTTAAAAGTTCTCAGCCTCTGTATAAGACGGTAGATGATGAAGAACAAATTAACAAAAAACATTCAAGCACTGAAGTAAGGATGATACCACTGCTATACTGATGATAGTAAGAGCAGTGTCACCTAAGTAGACAAGTCCTTATCAGATATCCTTACTCTAGACAATTTCTTATCAAATATCTTTGAAGCAATCCTTACGTTACAAATATCACAAATTTGAAACCCGCCTTCAAATTGCAATGTCTGTATGATCCATCACATACAGTTTGCCATTAATAACCCCTTATACATTATCCTCTTTCGTCCCTATATTATGATGCCAATGTTCTTTTATACACCTGCTAATGTTCAGTAGTAATCTTGACAGCAATCAATCTTGATGGTTTCCAAGTTCACCGCATGCAACAATACAGCATCGTTTTGTTGTGGGTTTTAATTAATGCTGCGGTTTTTTGCAATATTGTACGGTGAACCTCACTTGGTCTTATAGACGTCCTTGGCTGTTAGGTTTTGTTTTTAATTGACACTTCAGTCAATATTATACAATGAACATCATTTAGTATTATAGGTAACTTCACACTTTATATACTTTGTATATTGCCAATACCAATAGCAGTCTGACATTATACAAATCCTATAGTCTTGGAAAGTAGGTCTAGGCCACGTCTAATGTCAATGATGGACCACATTTATTGCCAACCTGATACAGCAGCTTGTGTCTATTTACCTGCGAGTCTCACATAATTCATCACTTTGATTAATAAACTCAAGGTTTTATTGAAACCCGTTTATCCACGTTTAAATCACATTTATCCTTGGAAGGCAACTGAATACCACAGTCCTTGTTGCTAGTTGTTGCATATTTTTTATTCAATAGTAACACGTCTCATTTCATTCATCAAGTCTCCCATTAATTAATTAGATCACTTTATTGTCAATTGAAGGCATGTCAGTTGCACCTTCGCTGTATTCCCGTATGTTGATTATTCACAACAGTAACTACTCTGTCAGCGTTTCTGATGAACATTTAAAGTGTCCATGGATTGTTCCTGATAAAAATATCCCATAGGCATATTCTCAGCCTGTGTCACACACAACACATCTTGCAATGCTGTATAATGCAGTTTAAATCAAGCAGGTGCTGTAGATATATTCGAACCACTCAGAGCAGTTTTCTTATAATTATATAAGTGTTGCTAGATGTCTCTATGAAGCATGAACTTATACAGTCATCCTTACAGCAGGTTGTTCTTCTTACAGCCTTATTCCAAATTCATATTAAATTACACATACACTTTTAAAGTCAATGCATCATGCTGATTTTAGCTACTTGCAAATGTTCATTTTGTTCTGTCCAAATCGTGTAGCATCTTTCCGCTGTATATAAAGAGTCTAGTAGAGAGATGTTTGTGCCATTGAGTATTGCACACGTCTGACTGCTGAATCCGCAATGAGATATTAAATGGTACCGCTCATTGCAGTATGGAACTGGCAACACTAGATGTATGGGATGCTGTATTGCTTATGGCAGGGAAGAGTGGCCTTAAATTGGCACAATCAAAATCCCTCATGCAGAAGTTAATTGTAGGTTAACTGAATTATATGATAGATTTGCTTCTGCAAACTTAATAAACATCTGACCTGTATTAGTTGTAGGTCAAATTTTATCAGTTTATTTTCTTCATTTGAATACATGTATGGCTAAGTAACATATCAATTTAATTATTAAGCATGGTTGACTCCATAATCCAGACTGACCATAATCACATATAATTGTTTGATGTTTCTGTTTTGTTTTGTTTGTTTGTGTTGCATTAGATTGGTACTTCATCCACACCCATATCAGCAGTAGATAACAGTTACTACTTCACGACACCTCTACTAACAGTAGATAATTTCTTCATAAATGGCCGTATCTACTGGAGATAGCTACTTCATCCATACCCTTATTAACATTATATAGCTACTTCATCACAATCCCTATCAGTGATCAGAAGTATGCCTACATATTAATCTACTTCATCAATATGCCTAGATCATCAATTATAGCTAGCTACTTCACCAACAGCCCTATCAGCAGTACATATTACACTACTTCATCAACACCCTTTACAACAATACAGAGTTACTTCATCAACAGCTTATTAGCAGCAGATAGCTCTATTGGCAGTACAATACATAGCTACCTCACCAACCACTATCAGCAGTCAACATCCTCGGTCAGCAGTAGTGTATGCAATAGACAGCTACTTCACCGACACCCCTATCAGAAGTAGATAGCTACTTCATCAACACCCCTATCAGCAGTAGATACCTGCTTTATCAATGCTCACATCAGCTCAGCAGTAGATAGTTACTTCATCAACACCCTATCAGCAGTAGATAGCTACTTCATCAACACCCCTATCAGCAGTAAAAAACTACTTCATCAAACACCGGCATCAGCTGGATAGCTACTTTATCAACAACCTCGTCAGCAGAAGATAGATATTTCATCCATATTAGATATATAAACACCTCTATCAGCAGTATAATTCAAACTACTTCATCAACACCCCTATCAGCAGTTAGATAGCTACTTCATCCACACCCATATCAGCGGCAGACAGCTACTTCCTCCAATTCTTTCACCCTTAGTACTTTAAGTCTGTCCTAATTAAATAATGCGGGTATCATAACATTACAGATTTATATAGAGTAGCTAATACAAGCACAGCTGAGCATCACAGTGCTCATGAAATATTCCGGCATATGATGAGGACATGTGAGACACATACTAGGTGCTTGTATTAAGAAATACACTCATAAAGTGCAACTCTTTCATGTAGGCTAGAGATAAACTGTTATGGTCTGACTAATAGTAGGCTTCTTATTGGTGCTAATCAGAGTACATTTTAAGATGGATACCCACCAACCAGGCAAGAACGTGGCCCACAACCATCCTGTCAGGAAATAGCAAGATAAAACTGACAAGAACTTGTGGTACTGGCATGAACATCTTCCTGCACTAGCACTGTTTCAGACTAAAGCAACCCTTATTTTGGACATTTGAGCATTATAGCTACAAACTTGTTTACTTAAAGTCCCATTCAGTGCTGCCAGCAAAAGTATAGACAAATTAAAATTGTGTATCCCTTAAAAGTGAAGGATAAGGCATTAAAATTGTCATTTGATATTTCTAAAAAGAAAAATTTGGGCAAAAACAACAACAAAAAAACAAAACAAAAAAGCTACATTTAGATAAAGTTGAAGCCTCACTGAAATATGTGTAGATAATTTATATACTGTCAGTATATTGCAGATTCATGTAAAATGTCTTATTTTGTCTTTAACAGGTGGCTTTTGGCTGAACCAATATCTATGACAATGACAAAGGTACCAAAATCTGAATTTTGATGATTTTTACAGTCGTCCAGATGAGCAAATCACTGAATTGGCCATTAAAACTCACTCCATATTTTTTATTTCAATTCTTTCCCAGTTATTTTTTGCACCACATACTCTTAGAACAATGTTCTTTAAGACTATGCAACAACATAAAACAGACTTTCTGACTTTGAAATATTAACCTTTAAAATAGTTTTTGGACCATACTGTATCATGCATGATTGCACAAAATTATCTTGAGTGTAAATGGCTCATAAAAAACAAACATCCCATAACTATTCAAGGTTTTTTCTCACTTTGAAAGAAATATGACACTGCAGTAGCACAGCACTTGTGTTCTCCCTGTCAATATGTCTTTCTCATTCTGCATCACTGTGTGGAGATGAGCAAAATGAATCTTATAGCCAAGAAGATCAATATAATTCCATCATAATTTTGAAGTATTTTATATGTATGATGTGTATCAAGAAAACATGATGGCTTGTCATTATTTTCCCCCATTTTTGAAATCACTATTCAAGTTTAAATAGAACAAGAAGATGGCATATAGCATTATGAAGTCTGAAATATACTATGAAATACTTCAAGGAACTCACAGATTCAGACCAAGATAAAAGCAAGGCATTCTAATAATAACTCATTCAAAATAGTGTACACCCCACTTGGTGAATAACAGGATGAAAACAATGCTGACAATAATTATGATGATGACAATATCAATAATGAGGAGGAAGGCAATGTTGACGCCAACTCTATTGCCTGCCTCATTTCGCATGCTATTGTTGCTATCTAATCCAACTGAATATGAATATAATTAGGCACTAGGCTATAAAAATACAATTTGGGCTACATGCAGACAGACTTTCCAAGTAGGATCAATCAGTCTGGCTTTTTGACTGAAAGAGGCTAAATGACCCTAAAATATCACAGAAAACTTGAAAATCTGACATTTTATGCACACCATAAAAACTTTAAAAGAAGGCACTTATTAGCTTGAAGTCAAACGCTGTCCTTTCAGCTCTCTGACAATAAATTGCTTCTTCCATAAATGCATATTTTGTGTAACTTTGAACTCATGTTCTAAATACAATTGCTTGTTTGTTTGGATCTCTCCCTCTCTCTTTCCATCTCTCTTTCTCACTCTTTATATAAACTATACCAAATAAATATAAAAAATTCTTCATACTTAAAAAATAGATCTTTTACATTTTAGTCTCATATTGCAACAATAAGGTTACCTTCAGAATACTCTTCATGTATGAACTTATTCATGTTGTATACCAATTCACTAACATTAAAAAGTAATTCCAAAATTAAGATTACAAGTTCACCAGTAAATAGGTTTCCATACTTACTCAGCTGCTGTGGACTTCCTTTTCAGTCTATACAAATCCCCTGCATTGACTGGTGACAATGGTGGCACAGGTGTAGTAGCCCTAGGAGATGGTGACATAAGAGTATACCTAGCATCCCCACCACCCATAGATGGAGTAGGGGTTGAAGAACGACTTTTGGACGGCATTATGAAAGCACTCTTAGCTGCTACCAATAATAAATTCTACTTAAGTAGTATCAAATTTGTCCTTTTGTAGTAAGCTTGTGTCACACTGTGAAAATCAGAATGAACTAAATTTCCACTCAGGCATCTGCTATTCAGTTGGACCCAAAATTGATCCTTGAGGAACACCAAACATTCAGCACAAACACAACTTCAGAATGTCGCTTGAAGATTATATATCCTTCAATTATACACACTGTATTTGACAACAGTACGTAGTCTGCTTTAAGACAATGCAATTAAGTTGAAGTTGATTCCAAAGTTGAAGACGCAGTTAATGCAGTGACAATTTACTGTTTTAACAAATGTCAAATATGCTTATTGTCATGACTGTGATGATGTACACACTGTTACAGAGTAGAACTTGATTCTACAGCAATCAAGGCAATTACATTGCCTTAAGACAATTATAAATTATAAATTTCCTGACATAAAGATCAGAGTAATGCATATATCATCAAAACATCACATGCGCTGATACAAATGAGTTATATAATATAACCTTGAGGCTGACACAAACTTGACTCCAAGTCAATTTCATCCACATCTAAGGTACAGTGTATGCCTTTATACACAGTACTGATTCAAGCTCCTATATAGTATGTGTATAAGTAATAGCTTATGCCTCAGGGCAAGCAAATGAACTTTGCCTACTAATTGAGTTAGGCTACGGTTTATTGGTCTCGCTACTTGTTTTCACAGATTTACTCTGCATGCGTCTGCTTGTCGTCCACATTTATTTGGTCCGTAGCTAAATACCTGCAGGCATTGATGGATCCAGTGCATACATAGTGAACGGTTATGCTAAGTAATAGATAACATACACCTGTGTATACTGACACAGGTTGAAGTGTTTCTGGCTTAACACTGACAGGTTACAATAGTAGTTAAAACCTATAGCTTACAGCTCAAACTATAGGAACATCAATTCTGAAAAATGTGTTTTTAAGTCACATGTCATCCACTGTCAACACAATAACAAGTCATTGACATTCAATTCAAAATCAAGCTTATCTGATTTAGTAATTGAAGCCTATATACACATTGTAATTACACCATATGATCCAATTTTCAAGACTTGAGGAATGCTTGAGTTTAAAATCAACAGAGCTCTTACTTGTGAAATTCTGCACCATTCTTTTCACGCATAAATCATTCCTTGCGTGCAAACTTCAACTTAAATCATGTTTTCATCAAGCTGTGTCTTATAGCGTGAAGAATAATTTATACACCGCACAGAAAACTGGGAAGATCTTGTCATAAAGAGTCCCCCGAGTTCATCCACTATGTTGCGCAGACAGAATACAAAGTACTTTACTCATAGTAAAATACAAACCGACAAGAAATGGTCTCACTAGCTGTATAGGTTACAGCATGTCACATGAATTAAAGCCTCTGCCTAGCGAGGTATTTCAGAGGTTCATAATTTTGTTATATCTCATATACAGATGGCGATATCATAAGACAATCTGACTATGAATCATGTCCGAGTCAATAGTATCTGACAGCTTTTTACGAGAAATATAGATGAATAAATCTCTACTGCATCATGTTACTCAACACGCACGCAAATATCTCATCTTTTAGACAGTTAATGTTACTGCAAGATAACATTTATCCATCTCTCATGAAATTTGGTTTAAGTAAACACATCCATCATTGTGTGATCCGTAGATTTGATGTGAATATCAACCAATGTGATCCGTAGCACTTTGATGTGAATATCACACGACCCTTAGTCTCAAAGGCCTGTCAGCCAAAAGAACAATATTCATCTATCTTTTGCCAATATATATAAGTCCATTTCCGCAGTAATTCTTTGCCTCCAAACACAAATTATGTTATGCTTGGATTCAGTCCTTGCATTAAGTCTGGTGCATCAGTTGTTGTATATACATAACATGCTTCCAATAATAACTCACACAACACTTGAAGTATCCGTAGGTCTATCCTTGTATTTATCGTTGTCTCCCATGCGTCAATCAATAACTTATGAAGGACAGCGTACAGCGAGTTAAATCAAATAGATAAAGCACAGCTCTGTTGCGTTGACTATAAGTAATTTATCATCTTTGCAAGTAAATACCAATAATAGATCGCCTCTTCCAATCTATCACCTGCTTGTGGGTAGAGTTAAGGCAAGTCACCATGGAAACCTCCTCAAAGATTCTCAGCGATTACACGTACCTGGTGAATTCGGAAGATTTCCTTTCTTTTTTCATATAAAAATGAAGATATTTGCTTGGGCTTATAGGAATAGATCGTTGTCAGGCAGATCATTAAAAAGTGATTAATCAATCTTGCCGAGTTGTTAATGTGATGTGATAGATCACTGTGATACCGTCCCTTGGGTTATTGACAAACCACACTTTTCTGTAATACAATATAGTTACGGAAGCTTACTATAGCTTAGTGATCATCATATGCGATACCGATTAATTCCACACAATTTGACACTGATTTAAAATTATGCACTGTTAATATACATGTGCTAAATCCTCTTTATAATGACAAGAAATTAAGTGTCAATTTTAAGACAATAGCTTGGTGATTTATATAGTTATAAAGCTGAATATAAATTATCTGACACTGATGCAAGTTAAGTCTTCAAGTACACCAAGTCAATCCCGCCATTAGATGTTAATAGTTGTATGCATCATCAAGACGGTCCATTAGTAAATGAAAGATGGTTTGTAAGTACATGTACATTTAAGTCATCATTATCATCATCTCAGTTCATAAAATACAACACCAATACAGTTTAGTCTTCAGGGTATCATATTTATATAGCCAACTCGAAAGCATATCAATTTAGGCACTATATATCCTTTCAGACATCGTCGTCTCAATATATCAAACTCAACTCACAAGTATCTATTGCGATGAAAGAAACTTTGTGGTGATTAATCCGATGATAAAAACAGATCTCTTCAAAGACGCTGAAAGAAATGTAGAAAGACCTTTTTCTTCTTTGTAGTTCAATTGAAAGACAGGACATTAACCCATTCCCATCACTGCATTTCTTAAGGTTGGTGTTCTACTTCTTTATATAAGAGAAATCTTGATACAATCTATAATTCCGCTGTTGCTTGCACAAGCATTTTAGCATGAAATGTACATTGCACTTTGTAGTTCAGAGTTACATATGAAAATCAGAGGTCTCTTAAAATACAGTTCACGAGGTAACCTCAAATTCTGCACAAATATGTGTCGGGTAGAGTATTTCTTTTTAACTTAATGTGAAAGTTAACTACATGAAGAAGATGGTAGAGATATGGTGCATTTAAAGCATCTATATTGAATAGTTATTGTTGCTCTGTGTGCATAGAACTTTGTTCTAGTTATAATGTGTGTTCACAGTAGAAGTTACAATATTTGTGTGGTTCTAAGTTGAGCACTATGGGGGTAAAATCACATGTTCTCCAATGTAGCATTACCAGAGAACCACCTCAATAAGATATGCTGTAGTATTAACGCTAAGTGAAATCAACACATGCAGAATTAATTTGAGCAACTACGGCTGGTGTTGATGTAATTACTGGCTCGTTTAACAGATACTGTGAACTCGTTTACATACCCATCAATCCCAATGGCATTGGCAATAATGTGTGCTAAATTGTAGAAGTAGGTAGTTATACTCAAGTATCTTGAAATTTTATGGCTCATAAGAAGTCAGATATGTGGTGAATGTCACAGTATAGCGTTGAATAATATTGAAATGGGTGAACATTAAATGGAGGCTGGTTGATGCTTGATGATAATTTATCTCAAGTAGTAGGATTAGTTAACACAGATGCATGTGAAACGAATCAGGGTAATGTTATGCAGAAGAGCTCTTATCTTCTGAAGAAGTAAGTTATTGGATGAAGTGTTATCTTCAATGTCTGTTAACTGACAATGGCCAAGTGTAAGAGTTGATGATTACTTTGAAATTTCACCAATTGTTATCTACTGAAGATACCCAATCATCAGATTATAAGTCTTTTGGATTATTGCCAATAGCTATCTACCGAAGAAAGCAAATAGAGGGTAGTGAGTATTATGTAGTGTCTCCTTAATAGCTATCTACCAAAGAAAGCAAATAAAGGGTAGTTAGTATTTAGTGTCTCAACAGCTATCTACTGAAGATAGCAAATAATCAGCCTACTGTGAAGAATAAAGCTGTTGATGCCAGTATGTTAAAGCCACTCAGGTTTATCTTCTACCTTTAATGATAATTGTATTTCAAATTGTTCAACTCTTTCAAAAATGCTTGCATCTGGACTATTGATCTATAAAATCAATAAGCTCTCTGCCTTCTTATAAGACAGTAGATGATGAAGAACAAAGCACTCTATGAGAGTGAGACCACTGCAATCTACTGAGATAGTAAGAGCAGTGTCACCTTATCAGATATCCTTGGACTAGACAGTTTCTTATCAAATATCTTTGAAGCAATCCTTACGTTACAAATATCACAAAATTTGAAACCCGACTTCAAATTGCAATGTCTGTATGATCCATCACATGCAGCTTGCCATTAATAACCCCTTATACATTATCCTCTTTCATCCCTATATTATGATGACAACGTTCTTTTATACCGCTGCTAATGTTCAGTAGTAATCTTGGCAGTAATCAATCTTGATGGTTTCCAAGTTCACCGCATGCAGCGATACAACATCGTTTTGTTGTGGGTTTTAATTAATGCTCCAGTCTTTTGCAATATTGTAAGGTGAACCTCACTTGGTCTTATAGATGTCCTTGGTTGTTAGGTTTTGTTTATAATTGACACTTCACTCAATATTGTACAATGAACATCATTTAGTCATATATGTAACTTCACTCTTTGTATATTACCAATACCAATAGCAATCTGAAATTATACAAATCCTACAGTCTTTGAAAGTAGCCACATCTAATGTCAATGATGGACCACATTTATTGCCAACCTGATACAGCAGCTTGTGTCTATTTACCTGCGAGTCTCACATAATTCATCACTTTTGATTAATAAACTCAAGGTTTTATTAAAACCTGTTTATCCATGTTTAAATCATATTTATCCATGCAAGGTAACTGAATACCACAGTCCTTGTTGCTAGTTGTTGCATATTCTTTATTCAATAGCAACACGTCTCATTTCATTCATCAAGTCTCCCATTAATTCATTAGATTACTTTATCTTCAATTGGAGGCATGTCAGTTGCACCTTTGCAGTATTCCCGTATGTTGATTATTCACAACAGTAACTACTCTGTCAGCGTTTCTGATGAACATTTAAAGTGTCCATGGACGGTTCCTGATAAAAACATCCCATAGGCATATTCTCAGCCTGTGTCAGACACAACACACCTCTCAATATTGTATAATGCAGTTTAAGACAAGCAGGTGCTTAGATACATTCGAATAACTCACAGCAGTTTTGTTATTATTATATAAGTGCTTAATATCTCTATGAAGCATGAAATTCATGCAGCCATTCTTACACAAGTCGTACTTCTCACAGCCTTATTCCAAATTCATATTAGATTACCCGCTCTACTTCAAATTCAATGCATCATGCTGATTTTAGCCACTTGCAAATGTGCATTTTGTTCTGTCCAAATCGTGTAGCATCTTCCCGCTGTATATAAAGAATCTAGTAGAGAGATGTTTGTGCCATTGAGTATTGCACACGTCTGAATGCTGAATCCGCAATGAGATATTAAATGGTACCGCTCATTGCAGTATGGAACTGGCAACACTAGATGTATGGGATGCTGTATTACTTATGGCAGGGAAGAGTGGACTTAAATCGGCACAATCAAAATCCCTCATGCAGAAGTTAATTGCAGGTTAACTGAATTATACTGAATTATACAATAGATTTGCTTCTGCAAACTTAATAAACATCTGACCTCTAGTTGGGGGTTAAAGTTGATTAGTTTATTGGCTTTCTTTGAAAACATGGATGGCTATAAGTAATATATCAATTTAATTTATTATGGTTAATTATTTAAGCATGGTTAGCTTTCGACTGACAGTGAATAAGAGCAACATAATTATTTTATGTTTTTGTTTTGTTTATTCATGTTGTTTGTTTGTTTGTTTTGCAGCAGATTGGTACTTCATCAACACTCTTATCAGTAGCAGATAGCTACTTCATCCACAACTCTATCAGCAGAACAACTCTATCATGGCACTATAGCTACTTTATCAACTACACCTTTATCAGCAGTACATATTAAACTTCACTAGCACCCCTATCGTCACCTATACATATAGCTATATTATAAACATCCTTATCAGCAGTATACAGCTATTTCATCAACACCCCTAACAGCAGCATATAAACTTCATCAACATCCCTATTAGCAGTTCATACCAACTACTTCATCAAAATCCGTATCAGCAGTAGACAGCAACTTCATCAACATCCATCAGCAATTATAAGTACTTCATCAACACCTCTATCAGCAGAAGATGGCTACTTCACTCACACCCTCGTCAGCAGTAGATGTCTACTTCATTAATACCCTCATCAGCAGTATAGCTATTTCATTAAAACCTTATCAGCAGTAGATAGCTACTTCATCCACACCCACCTTTATCAGCACTAGATAGTTACTTCATTATTACACTTATCAGCAGTAGATAACTACTTCACCCACTCCCTTATCAGTAGATAGCTACTTCATTAATATACCCTTATCAGTAGTAGATAACTACATCATCCACTCCCATATCAGCAGTATACAGCTGCTTCATTAATAGCCCCATCACCAGTTGATAGCTACTTCACCCACACTCTTATCAGCAGTAGATAGCTACTTCATAATACCCTTATCAGCAGTAGATACCTACTTCATCCACTCCCTTATCAGTAGTAGATAGCTACTTCATTATTACCCTCATCAGCAGTACATAACTACTTCCTCCACTCCCATATCAGCACTAGATAGTTACTTCATTAATCCCCTTATCAGCAGTAGATACATACTTCATCCACTCCCTTATCAGCAGTAGATAACTACTTCATTAATAACCCCGTCAGCAGTTAGATACCTACTTCATCCACTCCATTATCAGCAGTAGATAACTACTTCATTAATACCCCCATCAGCAGTATATAACTATCAACCATCATCAGCAGTACATAGCTGCTTTGACCAAATCCCCTATTAGCAGTAAATACTTTATCAACACCCCTGTCAGTAGTATATAGCTACTTCATCAACACTAATACCAGCAGCAGATATATGGTCTTAAACATATGCTTCCAAACCATTTTGACACATCAAAGTCACAGCACATGCAAACATTCTCTAAATCTAGTAATTTTACATTCAATGTAGCAACATTGTTTCTTTTTCCTGACCTGCGAGGGCAATCCATAGTTTATTTCTCATTGGCCCTGGATGGAACAAATCAATAAAACCACTAGCTGGCAATCTATCTCACTAAGTAATGATGTTAGAATTCAATTATTATATTAATTTGTATTCTTACTGGACTGGATTAGTTTTTCAATATAAGCTTATATTGATGTCATATTCCTCGTTAAATAGTTGCTGATTCTCAACATCAGTTTGATTTTAAATATGAAATGCATGTATATTTAGGAATGTGATAATTACGAGCACGTAAAAATTGTGGCACAAGGTGATGCGTGCAGGTGATACATGCCAGCAGCTGCCTTATCATGTATTTTGTGATTAATAGTGCTATTACTATAGTTTTTGTTTATATTAGTGTAATTGGTTTTTAAATGAATATCAACTTTCAATACTGTATTCAGTGTCCCATTAAATTAGCCATTGCATTGCAAAGGTATTTTTATGCATAAAATCACAATAGGGAATACAAAACATTACACAAGGCAGCCTTTTTTATATATATCATGTTTACGTCTGAACTTTTCAAGACAATTCAACTGCAAAGGTTCTATAGGCAATGCAGCTGTTAGCTTCCACAGAATACACATGATGGGAATAAAGTAATATTGAGCAGGGATGTATTGAGGAATAAATATGGTCCTCGGGCAGCTAAGAGTCAGGCAGTGGGTTCTTGAAGGATGTTGGTCAACATACAACATTAGCATGATTAGATGCCACAGCAGCTAAAGGGAGTATCCCGTCATGCTTTGCGGTATCATAACAGAACTAAATGTGTCATAGAAAATGTACACAAAATCTCTCACTTCAACTTAATTACAATTACTCGCTTAAATCACTGGAGCTTAGACGTTTGTTTGAAAAATTATGACCCCTGAAGTATTGTGAAACTATCCATAGCTCTCAATATCTAAGCGGCTCTTGTTTCTATTTTGTATACATTTCCTATGGAGCATGCAGATATACTGCAATGCATGATGGGGTACTCCTTTCAGCTGCTGTGATTAGATGCTGAGGAAAATAACATTTGGCAACAAGTTCACATCTATTTTTTTAAAAATAATTTGAGTTTGACATGAAAATATAATTGGGCTTTTTTTAATTTGAAATCCACATGCCCCCCATGGATGATATGACCCATGGATGATATGACCTTAATGTCCCACACAAGGAGTGTAGATTTCAAACAGACTTATATAATGCGAGGATCCAGAGGATACATGCCTGAGAAAATATATAATAATTAAAGAAATGGAGCTCAGACAAACTGGCATTATAATAAAGGAGAGAAAAAATAAGAACCGTTAGGATTCGAACCAGCGTGCACTAACGATTACATGTCGTTGGCTCACCACCACACGCCATAACAGCTCATGGCGGATCAACCGGCAAATTGAACATATAATGATTTTATTCTCTCGTAAATGTCGCACGCCCAATGAAAATTAATTATAATTAGAGAGGGCGGCCTATCTGCTGTGTCATAGCATGACATCAGTCAATATGAGACATTAAATATTAAATGCGAGGATCCAGAGGATACATGCCTGAGAAAATATATAATAATTAAAGAAATGGAGCTCAGACAAACTGGCATTATAATAAAGGAGAGAAAAAATCAGAACCGTTCGGATTCGAACCAGCGTGCACTAACGATTACATGTCGTTGGCTCATAATGGATATAATAGGATATGCAAACAGGCTTGATGTTGACACAATTAGGAATATAAAATAAATGTACAAAGCAGGCTTTGGTTATACCGTAGAATTCCGTCTAGAAGCATGATATATGCCTCTAAACGAGGTTTTTTTTAACGAAAGATATGAAAGGCCCATACCCTTCTCAAAAACATTGCAATAGATTGGTCTTACAAATATACATGTTTGTACAGCCGCCTTTATCAGTAATATAGTTGTTCAAACTCCAAATAACGTTTTTGTTGAGAGTGTCTGCCTCTTGTCTCTTGTGTCAAAAAAACCTCGTTTAGAGGCATATATATGCTTGTAGACGGAATTTTACGGTATTGCGTTGTATCTCAACTTTTCGTGATGATTTAATAGCAAAGGCTCTAGAGGCAAAAGGCAAAGCAGCTGTTAGGTTCAATAGAATACACACCTGTATTTGGGTCAGTCGTTGATGTAATAAGGCTGTACAGAAAAGTGGTCCTTGGGCATTTAGAGTCTAGTAATGGGTTCTTTAACCCCCTGGACACTACTGGTCATCTAACAGTATTTCTGATTGGTTGATAACTTGAAATGCTCATTTCAATTGCCAATTATGACTAGGCTTTAAACTATTTAGGGTCAAACTTGCATTTGCAGATGATCTTATTAATACCCTCCTTGATTGGTTCAAAACTACTCACAATATTCATTTTGGCCAATCGGCAGGTAGTTCTCATGGGGTTAAGGATGTTGGTCAATACGATATTAGAGATACTGTGAAAGTAGACATTTTTGCATGATTAATTTAGCGTGCTTTGCCAATTTTGAACTGTTGTTAAATTTCTGATTCTAAGTTTCCATACAATGACCTATACCCAAAAGGATTATATTTGTGAGTTGTTATTTTTGTGGTAGTAACTTGGAATACGAAAATAAACGTAGTTTGAAAATTTCTACTTTTACAGTTGTGCAAGAAATTGAAATTTGTAGGAGATCACAGCTAAACATAATTGAACAATTTAAGTAGATTTTGGCATGATAAAAAAGATATTTCATCAATAAATTATACCATTGTAAACAATGCTATTAATGAATGATATTAACCATTATATGATCTGCGAATGCATTTTACAAGCATGGCAAGTCAAAACCCCTCCCCCGTAGCTCTAAATTATCGGGTTAAGTCATAATGGATTTGAGGCTCAGGATTGTTTTAGGGCTTGAAAATAAATCATTAAAATGTTGGCATTTATAGAGCGCCTTTTCAATATATTCCAAGCGCTTTACATTTATCCTGCTGCCACTATGATATATCACACCATATATGTGACTACCAACAACAACAGTACTGGTATGACTACCTCTAACAGCTCCCCAATGCACACCTGAGTGGAGTGGGACAACACTGGCCCTGACAGGACTCGAACCCACAACCTTGCGATCATGAGTCGAATCCCCTAAATGATAGGCCACTGTGCTGCCTAAAATACTTGTGATGCACCATTTTAAATAAAACCCTGATACTAGAACTGGCTCCGTTCACTCTGACCGTGATGCCCCAACGGCGAGCGCGCAGCGTGATGAGCGGTGGTTTGAGCGGTGGTCTATGAGTTGGATTGTCATACTTTCCAGTGCTACCCTGATACCAAAGAGATGCACTGATGGATTCTGCCCCTTGCTCCTTTATGACTGTGGCTTTGCCACTGTATACACATTGACATATAAACCACCATGGTGACTAAAGCATTTTCCACCCTGATGTGGCAGTGACGTCAAAGCGTTGAGGCAGCTGTTTAGTGTGCGCATCTATGTGGTGTCTTTATTTGTGTGCGTGTTTATGCCAGTGTTTGAGCGAACACTAGCGATTTGTAGCTGCACCCAATGAAATGTGCACTGATGTCACTGCCACATCAGGGTGGAAAATGTTTTTACCCCTACCAGGGGCTAATAAACATATACCCAATTGTGAGTAAATATACCTTGCATCAACTCTGTACGATATCCTGTATAAATTGCCGGCTGTCATCATCAATCTTGATAGAGTAATCAATTCTCAAATTAATTAAATACAAGTGAGATCTTCTATGGTGAAGTATATAGCAGCATTGCTCCCTAAATTGGTGTTCAAATGCCAATGTTTCAATGAAGAATTCTTTTGTTTTATATTGTTTTCTATAGCATGCTCAATAAACCATATCTCCATTTCTTTCCTGGTAACTTCCTGCTCATTTTGTGAGAACGGTCATTTTTCACCACCTTAAATCTTAATCTTAAACGAAGCAGCTGTATACCTGTCTATAGATTTGAAATAATATAGTCCAATAAAATCAGGCAATGGCAATGAACTTTGAGTTTGATATTGTCCAAATATCTATCAGGTTTTGCATGCAAAGAGACGTTCCTATCATGATTTATTAACGTAATGCACTGAGTTCATTCACCTGTATAGCTGATTATGTGGTTTGCTTTCTGCACACATACATATTATTCTTTTATTATTTATCATGCAAATATACTTGAAATGCACCTGGTTTCCAGTTATAAATCATATTTCATAATGTACATTTGGGCTACACCCCTTCCACCACATCAATGTGTCATCATTCCTGCTGAAGAGAGTGAAAAACGCCCTCTAGGAAGGCCACACCCTCTGGAAATGGGTCAATGAGCAAAGGGGCCTCAATGAAGAAATCAACTGATTCAGTGTCCCGCATCCTATAAAGGGTCTATGAGCTTCTATGGTCCCAGGGTAAAGAAGTTAAATAAAACAAACAAACAAACAAAAGCAATTGCCACACCCAAGCTTTAATAATCCTTGTTGCCATTTTGTCATAGGAAATTCCTCCCTGGACACCCAATTGCAAGGAGGAAGATTTACCATACTTAAGGTTGGTCTGAACCCTGGAATTATGAAAACTTTAAGGCCTAATAACTGCTAAATTATTAGTCTAAAGAATATAAAAGTATACATTTTTAGAATGGAAATGACTTGATGAATTCATCTGTGAGGTCAAATTTGGGCCAAAATGCTCATTTTGGAGAAAATCCCCAAAACGGGTTTTTGGCCCCAAATTTTTTTAATCTAGCAACGTAACAAAAAAATTGTTTGGCCAAAAAAAATTTTATTAATTTTTGAAAACTAGATAAAAATATCTAGGACCGTTTTTTCATTTTTTTGAATTTTGACCAAATTCAAAAAAAATATTTGAAATTTGGGTGAAAATCAGGCTTTTTTATGATTTTTTTGACCATTTTTGGTGCAAATTTCTCAAAGTTGGTCAAAATTCAAAAAATAAAAAACGGTCCCTAGATATTTTTATCTAGTTTTAAAATTAATAAAAAAATTTTTGGCCAAACAATTTTTTTTGTTACGCTGTACTTAAAATTTGGGCCAAAAACCCGCTTTTTGGGATTTTCTCCAAAATGAGCATTTTGGCCCAAATTTGACCTCACAGATGAATTCATCAAGTCATTTCCATTCTAAAAATGTACACTTTTATATTCTTTAGACTAATAATTTAGCAGTTATGAGGCCCTAAAGTTTTCATAATTCCAGGGTTCAGACCAACCTTAATGCTATATGAGTGAGTGGTTATTGCATACATTCAATAGCACTAAGAAACACTTGAATTCAATTCAGCATGTTGAGTAGCCTAATAGGTTGCAATCAATCAATCAGTCTGATTTTAAAACAATAGTGATCTTGACTGGTTTCATGATATGTGTTGACTTCACACCCTCTATCTCTGAACTGGAAATGGAAATTGAAATTGATAGAGGGCCTAGTTTGATATGTTTACTATAAAAGTAGTAATTCTTGCATGTGTAATTTTTTGCGTTTTGCCAATTTTGAAATACCTGGCTTGTTTTTAAATTTGTGATTTTAAGGGTTTGGAAATAGACATGTCCATAAAATAAACATGGACTATATATCAACAACAAATCAAAGATTTAAAAAGAATTGATCAGTCTTATTGTAAAATTGGCAAAGATGAGCCTTGCCCACGCATTAGACATAGACAGGGATCCTTGCTTTATAAAATTATTTTCTTTCAAAATAATACCATAATGCTGGAAAAGTTCACTATACATTTTGAACAAATCACATAAAATGGAAGTTATAATGATTTCAGGCATTCATGTACCATGTCCCGGTGTATGCAAAAATAATCCTGTCAATTGTTTGATCCACACAACACAATTCAGTAAATAGGCCTATAGGTTGACTGAGCACTGCCGGACATCAATGACAATTTTGATTAAAGAGGCCAATTTCAGTCCAAATAACACAAATATGATGTAGGGCGGGTGACTGCGCTAACGTCTCTGCAAACATTTCACTTATTATCAGTTTCATTTTCTCTAAATACCAAGAGCTATCGTAAGAACCACTGAACCAATACTAGGCTCGTTTGTACTCATTTTAATGCATTTTTCATGCCGATTCCAAATATGGTCATGAAAATGTAGAATTTTGAAATTTTGGAATTTTCAAAGAAATTTTGGAACTTCTTCTACAGTCTACACCTGGGCGGAGAGAGTTAGTAAAGTATTTGCCTGCCAGAAGCACCATAATGCTGCAATAGCTCACTACATTTTGATTCAGTCACGTCCATTATGCAAAAATAATCCTGTCAATTGTTTGATCCATACAACCCAAGCCAGTTAATGTAGGTTGACTGACCACTGCTGGACATCAATGTCAATTTTGATTAGGGAGGCCAGTTTCAGTCCACTATTCAATCCAAACAACACACTAGGATGTAGGGCAGGTGATAAGACTGAGCTAACATCTCTGCAAACATCGCACTTATCGGTTGCATGGGCCCAATGATTTGCGCAGCAGAAACAAGCAACTAAAAATTTATTTGTTCTGTAGAACTGTGTTCACTCTGAGGCCATATGTTGTGATTCTGGTTCAGTGAAAGATTAGGTAAATGATAGACTATTTTTGCCACAATTGAGCCATTTTGCAACATAAAAAAACCCACTTAATTTGGTGCACTACAATTCTATGAATTCTACATTCTAACAGAGCCGGGTTTACCATTGGGCCAGAAGGTTCCGGCCCCAGGGCCCCCAAAAATTGCCATGTGCATCTTCCTTTTTAGCCTGACAACACCATATTTTTGCCCCAAATAGGGTAAAATTGTAAAATTTTGCATGCTTCACATGCACTTGCTCTTTATATAGCAGAATATACCTTCATGCAACCTATTAATATGGGTTAAGATGGTCCGAAATTTTATTTTTTGAACTCATACTTCGCATGCAAATGTCCCAGTAAAATTTGAACAAAATATGCTTGTCTCCCTCTATTAAAGTTGAATACTTCCGCCGCCATTAGCTGCTATTGTTGATCTTATCAGGGAAGTGCCAAAACTAAACGTACACCAACACTTGGGTATTAGGGTTAGGGTTAGGATTAGGGTTATGATTAGACTTATGGTTAGAATTAGGGTTAGGATTAGGGTTAGGCTTAGGCTTAGGCTTAGGATTAGGATTAGGATTAGGGTTAGGATTTGGGTTATGATTAGGGTTAGGGTTAGGATTAACTTCCACGAAATAATTACATGAAGGATCTACCAAAACTTGGGTCACTTGTGTGCACATACCTTCCTCACAGTGAGTTTGGGGTCTCCAAATTTTGACGAGGCTCATGGCCCAACAAAAGGTATATCCGATATATGCTTTCTAATGGTGAGGAGAATTACACTTTAAAAAAATCAAAATGTGAAATTTAGTGTCCATAACAACTTTTTTAGATGTTAAAAGCCTGAAAACAAATTGATTTGAGGTAGCTGCTGGCCTAAGGAGGCTCAAATCTTGATGGGCAGTGACATACTTTCAGTCAGACATGAGACAGAGGTTCAATTAAAAAAGAGACAGAGAAAAAAGAGGAAAAGCACAATAATGCTTTAAAAGGACAATTAATGAATCTTGTATACTTTTCTACAGTGAAAAAAGGTTATAAGAAAGGAATAATTCTTCTAATCAGAGGGAAAATGTCAGTGAACCACATCAAATGGATATGTCTTCAAATGCAATTTCATCTGATGAGAAAGTTAACTGACTGAGACAGGCACATTGACGCCATAATCTACATCGATTTTATTTATGTCTTCAACTGGAGTAGGTAAACTAAGGTTTTATCTGTTTTGTGACATCTTAGGCACTTGCTATGAAAATATCAAGCCAATAAGATTTGGAAATATAATCCAGTCCAATTTGGAAATATAATCCAGTACATATTGAGATTTCAGTCTGTTTGTTTGGGAAGAAGGCAATCTCTTAAAAACAAAATACAGCATTGGGCTATTCCAGTTGAACTCCACACACTCCCTATGGAAGACATGACTTTATCTCTCATACAGGGAGTGTGAATTTCAAATGAGGTTACCTGAATGGGCGAGTGGGCAGAGATATAGACAAATCCAATTTCACGCATTCCTACACCTCAATGGCAGCCATAGCAGCTTGACGGGGACCCAGCTATCTCACCTAAAATGTGAAATGATGCGGCCTTGAAGGGTATTTTAAACTGCATTCTATCCCCCGTGTTACACATAGACAAAAGAATGATGACAGTTTACAACACAAAAGAATCTAACATCAAATTTTAAGCGGCTTTAATCCACCCAAATGGGCAGTCACAACACCAGTTTGGTGCTGTGGGGACCCAATAATGGCCGACCAAATCCTGACCATGACTTGGCTTGTTGGATTCGTCTATACCAAAGGACAGGTAAAGTTATCCTGATGATGATGAAAAACTTGTAAAGTGTAAAACTGTCACATAAATCATTCATATTTGTGACACCCTGAGATTTGGATAAAGATTTCACTTTGGCCTGTATTTGAAGAGCTGTATGCAGTGATGTTGTCATGTATATTGCTTTTAGAGTAGTGCCACAACATGTAACACTAGTAAATTTTAATAATATAAATTCCACCACTTTCCACTACTCTTATTGACACAATTGAGTGCTTTTATTTGATTCAGTACACCACTGTTACTTTAAAACTTGAAATTGAACACAAAATGTATTTGAGTTGTATTACTGTGTTCTTGAATGGCAAAGTTGTGTAAAGGTGTTCCGTATGACAGGTCTCAAGAAGGTGTTTAAAAGCTAGGGTATACACGGTTGTTTGATGGGTTCATTTATTAGTTTTTCAAACCTAACATAATGTACAACCAAATTGTAGGCTTAAACAGCTAAAAGTGACATCATGCTAATGTATACAGATTCTTCTCAGTCATTCACAACTTTAAATTCCCCTCTTTTACAAAATTAGTCACTTTTATAGCATTGTTTTCGGATATAAAATGTACCTATAAATGACAAAATTGGTGGCGCTATTTAGTTACTAGAAATTACTCTTTCAAGCTTTTAATACAAATAATTACTTTTATTGTTTGATAAAATATGTTTATAAAATTTCCTTGTTGCTTGTTTCACCTATTCCAGCTGTTTTAATGGCAGTATTAATCACCTACCTCTTGCAAATAAAGAAATACAATTTAGGATAAATAGCGCCATCTATAGTTTGCATTTAGTTAATAATGAAGCCAATTCTATATACATCAAACAACCGTGTATAACAGGTGTATATTCTTTAACATGAAGCATCCCAATTTAGTTGTGTTATTTCAAAAACCCTCAAACAAATTTTAATATTTGGATCAACTGTCGATGGTGCTTCGATGCTAGTAATTAATAAAGTATTAAAGGAGTACAAGTATTTCATGATCCTAGTATCCTCTTGTTATGACATTTTTCAATAGATATCTATGAAAAAAGCTTAAAATTTCAGTTCATTCAAATTGTGCGTTTGTGTGTTATGCATGATTATGTGTATTACACTGCTTCATAGACCATGTGTTATAATTTTGTTCTGGTGTACCAGAACGTAAATCAAATTTCACAACATTTTTGTTAAATGAATTAATCTGCAAGAAATGTTTTGTACATAAACATTATGTAGCCATAGGTTTCAGTGGTATAAAAATCTCAACTTTTTTGAGAAAAGTGAGGGATGATGCTGTGGATCACGAAATGCCCTTTTAACTAATTAATCAGAATTTTCATTGGTCAATATTATTACATGCAAAGATTCATCATAATTATGTTATCACAATATTAACAATAGTCAATTGTCTTCATAAATAGTAAGGAATGACCACACACTGATGGTTGATCAAAATCTTGAACAAATTTGGTTCTATATCGTGTAACGTGCCCGACCGAGATAAAAATACTCTTTTAACCCATTTATTGGTAAGCAGGTGATATACACCTTGAAATACAAGCCTACCCTTCCCATGATCAAGGTATATCTAGGAGGTTAGTTCAATTTTTATTGTATACTGCACTGCACTGCAGAGAAATTAACATGTTAAATGAAACCAACCATAAAATAAGGACATTTTCAGAACTTTTCCACACTGTTGAATGATCAGCACGATCATTATACATGCACCAGTCAATGCTATAAACACAATGATGTTATAAATCATAACTACGGTAGTGAGCACAGACATGGATAAACTGCTCTAATGGCCAAGTACAATACTGCCCTCAACATCTCTACTGCCACAGGCAATCTGTTGCCATAGTAAAAACACCATTTATTACATTAAATTATGCTCTGCACTTCAAAATTTTATGGATTTTTAATGGCACTTCTAAACGTCAGAATACAACATTTGTCAAACATCATAAAACCATTAAAAGTGAAGTAGTAATGTGATCAGCAGTAAATACTTTATTGAGCTATCAGTAGTAGATAGTTGATGAAGTAGTGCACTATCAGTATTAGTATTAGATAGTTGCAGTAGTACCAGCAGTCAATGAAATAGCTATCAGTAGTAGATAGCTGATGAAGTAGCATGCTATCAACAGTATATAGTTGAAGTAGTGTTTTATCAGTAGTAGATATCTGATGAAGTAGCGCACTATCAGCAGTAGATAGTTGAAGTAGTGTGCTATCAGTAGTAGATAGTTGACTAAGTAATGAGCAATCAGCATTAGACAGTTGAAGTAGTAGTTGAAGTAGTGTCAGTAGTAGATAGCTGATGAAGTAGTGTGCTATCAGTAGTAGATAGTTGATGAAATAGTGTGCTATCAGAAGTAGACACTTGATGAAGTAGTGAGCTATATCAGCAGTAGATAGTTGATGAAGTAGTGTACTATCAGCAGTAGATAGTTGATGAAGTAGTGAGCTATATCAGCAGTAGATAGTTGATGAAGTTGTGTGCTATCAGCAGTAGATAGTTGATGAAGTAGTGAGCTATATCAGCAGTAGATAGTTGATGAAGTTGTGTGCTATCAGCAGTAGATAGTTGATGAAGTAGTGAGCTATCAGAAGTAGATAGTTGATGAAGTAGTGTGCTATTAGTAGTAGATAGTTGATGAAGTAGTGTGCTATCAGTAGTAGATAGTTGATGAAGTAGTGAGCTATATCAGCAGTAGATAGTTGATGAAGTAGTGTGCTATCAGCAGTAGATAGTTGATGAAGTAGTGAGCTATCAGCAGTAGATAGTTGATGAAATAGTGAGCTATATCAGCAGTAGATAGTTGATGAAGTTGTGTGCTATCAGCAGTAGATAGGCCTAGTTGATGAAGTAGTGAGCTATATCAGCAGTAGATAGTTGATGAAGTTGTGTGCTATCAGCAGTAGATAGTTGATGAAGTAGTGAGCTATCAGCAGTAGATAGTTGATGAAGTAGTGAGCTATCAGCAGTAGATAGTTGATGAAGTAGTGTATTATCAGCAGTGTATAGTTGGTGAAGTAGTGAGCTATCAGAAGTAGATAGTTGATGAAGTAGTGTGCTATCAGTAGTAGATAGTTGATGAAGTAGTGTGCTATCAGTAGTAGATAGTTGATGAAGTAGTGTGCTATCAGTAGTAGATAGTTGATGAAGTAGTGAGCTATATCAGCAGTAGATAGTTGATGAAGTAGTGAGCTATATCAGCAGTAGATAGTTGATGAAGTAGTGTGCTATCAGTAGTAGATAGTTGATGAAGTAGTGAGCTATCAGCAGTAGATAGTTGATGAAGTAGTGTGCTATCAGTAGTAGATAGTTGATGAAGTAGTGTGCTATCAGTAGTAGATAGTTGATGAAGTAGTGTGCTATCAGTAGTAGATAGTTGATGAAGTAGTCTGCTATCAGTAGTAGATAGTTGATGAAGTAGTGTACTATCAGAAGTAGATAGTTGATGAAATAGTGTGCTATCAGAAGTAGATAGTTGATGAAGTAGTGTGCTATCAGTAGTAGATAGTTGATGAAGTAGTGTGCTATCAGTAGTAGATAGTTGATGAAGTAGTGTGCTATCAGTAGTAGATAGTTGAAGAAGTAGTGTACTATCATAAGTAGGCCCTAGATAGTTGATGAAATAGTGTGCTATCAGAAGTAGATAGTTGATGAAGTAGTGTGCTATCAGTAGTAGGCTAGATAGTTGATGAAGTAGTGTGCTATCAGTAGTAGATAGTTGATGAAGTAGTGTACTATCAGAAGTAGATAGTTGATGAAATAGTGTGCTATCAGTAGTAGGCTAGATAGTTGATAAAGTAGTGTACTATCAGAAGTAGATAGTTGATGAAGTAGTGTGCTATCAGTAGTAGATAGTTGATGAAGTAGTGTGCTATCAATAGTAGATAGTTGATGAAGTAGTGTACTATCAGAAGTAGATAGTTGATGAATTAAGTAGTGTACTATCAGAAGTAGATAGTTGATGAATTAAATAGTGTGCTATCAGTGGTAGATAGTTGATGAAGTAGTGTGCTATCAGTAGTAGATAGTTGATGAAGTAGTGCACTATCAGTATTAGTATTAGATAGTTGCAGTAGTACCAGCAGTCAATGAAATAGCTATCAGTAGTAGATAGCTGATGAAGTAGCATGCTATCAACAGTATATAGTTGAAGTAGTGTTTTATCAGTAGTAGATATCTGATGAAGTAGCGCACTATCAGCAGTAGATAGTTGAAGTAGTGTGCTATCAGTAGTAGATAGTTGACTAAGTAATGAGCAATCAGCATTAGACAGTTGAAGTAGTAGTTGAAGTAGTGTCAGTAGTAGATAGCTGATGAAGTAGTGTGCTATCAGTAGTAGATAGTTGATGAAATAGTGTGCTATCAGAAGTAGACACTTGATGAAGTAGTGAGCTATATCAGCAGTAGATAGTTGATGAAGTAGTGTACTATCAGCAGTAGATAGTTGATGAAGTAGTGAGCTATATCAGCAGTAGATAGTTGATGAAGTTGTGTGCTATCAGCAGTAGATAGTTGATGAAGTAGTGAGCTATATCAGCAGTAGATAGTTGATGAAGTTGTGTGCTATCAGCAGTAGATAGTTGATGAAGTAGTGAGCTATCAGAAGTAGATAGTTGATGAAGTAGTGTGCTATTAGTAGTAGATAGTTGATGAAGTAGTGTGCTATCAGTAGTAGATAGTTGATGAAGTAGTGAGCTATATCAGCAGTAGATAGTTGATGAAGTAGTGTGCTATCAGCAGTAGATAGTTGATGAAGTAGTGAGCTATCAGCAGTAGATAGTTGATGAAATAGTGAGCTATATCAGCAGTAGATAGTTGATGAAGTTGTGTGCTATCAGCAGTAGATAGGCCTAGTTGATGAAGTAGTGAGCTATATCAGCAGTAGATAGTTGATGAAGTTGTGTGCTATCAGCAGTAGATAGTTGATGAAGTAGTGAGCTATCAGCAGTAGATAGTTGATGAAGTAGTGAGCTATCAGCAGTAGATAGTTGATGAAGTAGTGTATTATCAGCAGTGTATAGTTGGTGAAGTAGTGAGCTATCAGAAGTAGATAGTTGATGAAGTAGTGTGCTATCAGTAGTAGATAGTTGATGAAGTAGTGTGCTATCAGTAGTAGATAGTTGATGAAGTAGTGTGCTATCAGTAGTAGATAGTTGATGAAGTAGTGAGCTATATCAGCAGTAGATAGTTGATGAAGTAGTGAGCTATATCAGCAGTAGATAGTTGATGAAGTAGTGTGCTATCAGTAGTAGATAGTTGATGAAGTAGTGAGCTATCAGCAGTAGATAGTTGATGAAGTAGTGTGCTATCAGTAGTAGATAGTTGATGAAGTAGTGTGCTATCAGTAGTAGATAGTTGATGAAGTAGTGTGCTATCAGTAGTAGATAGTTGATGAAGTAGTCTGCTATCAGTAGTAGATAGTTGATGAAGTAGTGTACTATCAGAAGTAGATAGTTGATGAAATAGTGTGCTATCAGAAGTAGATAGTTGATGAAGTAGTGTGCTATCATATTAAAGGAGTACAAGTATTTCATGATCCTAGTATCCTCTTGTTATGACATTTTTCAATAGATATCTATGAAAAAAGCTTAAAATTTCAGTTCATTCAAATTGTGCGTTTGTGTGTTATGCATGATTATGTGTATTACACTGCTTCATAGACCATGTGTTATAATTTTGTTCTGGTGTACCAGAACGTAAATCAAATTTCACAACATTTTTGTTAAATGAATTAATCTGCAAGAAATGTTTTGTACATAAACATTATGTAGCCATAGGTTTCCAGTGGTATAAAAATCTCAACTTTTTTTGAGAAAAGTGAGGGGATGATGCTGTGGATCACGAAATGCCCTTTTAACTAATTAATCAGAATTTTCATTGGTCAATATTATTACATGCAAAGATTCATCATAATTATGTTATCACAATATTAACAATAGTCAATTGTCTTCATAAATAGTAAGGAATGACCACACACTGATGGTTGATCAAAATCTTGAACAAATTTGGTTCTATATCGTGTAACGTGCCCGACCGAGATAAAAATACTCTTTTAACCCATTTATTGGTAAGCAGGTGATATACACCTTGAAATACAAGCCTACCCTTCCCATGATCAAGGTATATCTAGGAGGTTAGTTCAATTTTTATTGTATACTGCACTGCACTGCAGAGAAATTAACATGTTAAATGAAACCAACCATAAAATAAGGACATTTTCAGAACTTTTCCACACTGTTGAATGATCAGCACGATCATTATACATGCACCAGTCAATGCTATAAACACAATGATGTTATAAATCATAACTACGGTAGTGAGCACAGACATGGATAAACTGCTCTAATGGCCAAGTACAATACTGCCCTCAACATCTCTACTGCCACAGGCAATCTGTTGCCATAGTAAAAACACCATTTATTACATTAAATTATGCTCTGCACTTCAAAATTTTATGGATTTTTAATGGCACTTCTAAACGTCAGAATACAACATTTGTCAAACATCATAAAACCATTAAAAGTGAAGTAGTAATGTGATCAGCAGTGTGCTGAATTAAATAGTGTGCTATCAGTGGTAGATAGTTAATGAAGTAGTGTGCTATCAGAAGTAGATAGTTGATGAATTAAGTAGTGTGCTATCAGTGGTAGATAGTTAATGAAGTAGTGTGCTATCAGAAGTAGATAGTTGATGAATTAAGTAGTGTGCTATCAGTGGTAGATAGTTAATGAAGTAGTGTGCTATCAGAAGTAGATAGTTGATGAATTAAGTAGTGTGCTATCAGTGGTAGATAGTTAATGAAGTAGTGTGCTATCAGAAGTAGATAGTTGATGAATTAAGTAGTGTGCTATCAGTGGTAGATAGTTAATGAAGTAGTGTGCTATCAGAAGTAGATAGTTGATGAAGTAGTGTGCTATCAGTAGTAGATAGTTGATGAAGTAGTGTGCTATCAGTAGTAGATAGTTGATGAAGTAGTGTACTATCAGAAGTAGATAGTTGATGAATTAAGTAGTGTGCTATCAGTGGTAGATAGTTAATGAAGTAGTGTGCTATCAGTGGTAGATAGTTAATGAAGTAGTGTACTATCAGAAGTAGATAGTTGATGAATTAAGTAGTGTGCTATCAGTGGTAGATAGTTAATGAAGTAGTGTGCTATCAGAAGTAGATAGTTGATGAAGTAGTGTGCTATCAGTAGTAGATAGTTGATGAAGTAGTGTACTATCAGAAGTAGATAGTTGATGAATTAAGTAGTGTGCTATCAGTGGTAGATAGTTAATGAAGTAGTGTGCTATCAGTGGTAGATAGTTAATGAAGTAGTGTGCTATCAGAAGTAGATAGTTGATGAATTAAGTAGTGTGCTATCAGTGGTAGATAGTTAATGAAGTAGTGTGCTATTAGTGGTAGATAGTTAATGAAGTAGTGTGCTATCAGCAGTAAATATTTCATTACATTGTGACCTTTCAGCAAAAACTAGATGATGAAGTGTGAAGTATGTTGCCATCAGATTAACCATTTATCCTGTTTATATGCCAAAAAATACATTTTAGTCAGGCAAATTACTGAGTGGACCTGAGTCACCACTCCAAATTGAACAAGTTCTATTGACTACATCTCTAACCACAAATAACAACAAACAATAATTTACAATATCAGTATTTCAATATGAAGGTACAGAGAGATAAATCAAGTGATATTTTTCATATGAGGGTATGCCATTAAATGGAATAGGATTCCTACACCCCCAGCTTTACATTACGACAAGTAATGCTGCCCTCTTGTGATTAAATGCATCGTCTCTCATCTACTCTCACACCACTGATGAAACAACCAGTGAATTAATGCATGTAGTAAAGCATGCAGTGTTTCTAGAGCTTTCCAGCATGATTATTACAAGTATTAACATAACATTCAGTCTTTCACAATCACAAAACAATGTCAAAGTGTACTAAAAAGACCATAAGAGACAAATAAGAGAAAAAAAAATATTTTACAGGCAGACAGACTTGACAAGTAAGGTCAGTGGGTTAGGATTTTTATTTATTTTAATTTTTACTGGAAGAGGCAAAATGACCCTAAAAAAACACCAAAAGGTTGAAATCTGAAAAACAAAATTAAGAAAGCTTTGCAAACATATTTTGATAAAAATGTCCACAAATTTCTGTCACAATCAATCATTTTAATTCCATACAGCTAAAAAAGAAAAATCCCCAAAACACAAAATCTGTGTTGGTTGGGCCCATAGAGCAGGGCTTTTTTTAATGTTGCTCATGTTAACAAAAATTTTGACAAAGCAACAAGATCCCTGGATCAGTTGAAGTTTTTTGAGATGTGTCTAAAAGTTTCCTACAATATCCATATGAATATACAAACTTAAGGGGTACTACACCCTGTAGTAAATTGTGACTATTTTTGCATTTTCTCAAAAATAATAACACACTGGTAACAAAGTTATAGTTATGTATATTATTGGGGCAAGGAATCCAATTACTACACTGAAATTTCAGTGAACCAAGACAAGCGGTTCAGTAAATATGATAGGAAATGAGGTACATCCTAGCGGTACCTCATTTTCTATCACAAGTATCGAACCGCTTGTCTTGGGTCACTGAAATTTGGATTTTAGTAATTGGATTCCTTGCCCCTATAATATACATAACTTTTGTTACCATGGTGTTATTAGTTTTTGAGAAAAATGCAAAAATAGTCACAAATTTATTGAGGGTGTAGTACCCCCTTAAATATGCCAAAATGTACATCATAAACAAAATTACACCCCCTTAACAAAACCACACCAGTGACACATGTATGCAGTCTATTGAATGTGGCTCAGTCAGCTTACAATAGGAAGATGTCACCGGTTTCCCTGTAAGCGGTGTGCTCTACTCCAGTCAACTTCCTGTTGCCACATTGAATCACTGTAATTATTCATCAGAGAAGTCTGTGCTGATATGCCTGTATCTACGATTAAAGCCTTAATGTACGATCTTTTTCAATTTTTAGATTTTTCTTTTTTTCTTCTAAAATGATAATATGCAATCATTATGAAAGTTCCCAATACATTTGGACGCGAAAAACATTGGGAATTTGCAAAGAAACAACATCATAAACTTCACCTCTATCACTCGAAACATCTCGCACTATTTGGATTAGGACAGCGAGTGCGGCCTCAGAGTTAGTCTTCTACGCTGCCAGTTTGAGTTACGCTCCCTCCACATGTGGAGGGAGCGTAATCAAGCTAGTTTTGTACTGAGACTACGGTTTTGCGATTGTGGCCGACATAAAGTCATAATCTAAAAAAATTATGACTTTATGTCGGACCAACAGAATCTTCCCGCTTTACTAAAAATAGGACGAATTTGACAGTTTGCTCATAGATTTAAGTTAGAACATGTGTAAGTATTACAAATATGCCAAAAAATCGGTTTTGAAAAAAATAAAGGTAAATTCTGAAAAAAGATCGTACATTATGACTTTAACACTGCATTGAAGCATAGACTGTAAATTTCTTTTTGCAGTCTGATTGAAACATGAACTGTAATAACACAATATTACACAGTATAGATATTTTCACACATTTCTATGCACCAGTTGTTTGATGGCATGTAGAAATGCATTCATTTTAAGCAAATTTGAAAACTGACAATGAACATCTGAATAGCGCCCTCAATTTGCACACAAATATACAGTTTACAAGATTAAAAAATACCACAAAAGGGCAGAAAATTCAAAAAATTGATAAGAGTTAGTTAAAATCTTAGTTAAAATATATGTGTAGGCCCTATATTGGTGTGATTACTGTTGGTATTGTAAAGGTCTAGAATTGAAAATTATGTAATGTTTTGTTAGAAACGTTAATAAATGATCACATCAAGTAATCGTGGCACCCTTTTATGCTAACAAGTCTGGGATAACACAAAAGCAAATAAATACATAAATATGAATTCAATTCAATCTGCAAATCATCTATGAAGCAAATTGAAACAAATGAAATGTGAGAAAAGTGAACATGTTGAAATCATTAAAAAGATAAAAAGATACTGGTAGACTTGAATTCACAAGACAGGCAGGAATGAGGTTGGGGTCACTGTATGCATTACAGTATTACATAAGTGACAATTTTCACACAACATATAATTTTACAATTTTCGTGTTCTTATAAGCTTGCAAAACAAAAAAAATATTCAAAGAGAGTTTTATTTTGCATGGAGTTTGCGTAATGTGTTGAAAATTTTATATTAGCATAACTAAATACAAGAAAAAGTCTGAAATTGTTGTAACATAAACAATCAATAACACACAAATTGCCATTATGTTGCACTACTGAGGATGAGTCAAGACAGAGAACATATCTTACCATTCCCAGAATCCTTTGCAACATGATGCATCACCTCATGTCATCCAATGACACATTTCTACTACTTTGCACGGGTTCCATTTATTATCAAGTTGAGAATATACTGGCTAAACATGGGCCGATAGTCAAGAAATAGGCATAATTTGAAAGATCTGGATGTGTTCTGTTCATTGAGGTACCTTTTGTCATGCACTATCAACCCAAATCAGTGCAGAAAATTGAAATGGAAGCAATGCATTGTGGGAAGTGTAAAACATCTTCTCTGGAGTCAAGGCTGCCTAGCTATTCAGGTTAATAATGAATCTATCTTGTCATTTTCCAGATGGTCGTCATTTACCCCATCATTATATACAGGATATCTATATGATTGTCTGAAGATAATGACAGCAGTTATTAGTACAAGGCTGTTGATCATTGATTTGCTTGTTAAAGGCCTATCCAGCAATTTGCTCATTCGGAAAATTATAACAATTATGAAAATTCTGGTGGGTTTTTTTGCACCTTTCTTAGTAGCATGCTAACATAGCCTGCTAACGGGAAAGTCGCTAACATAGCCTGCTAGTGTTTAAGTTGTGGTTAAGCTGAAAGCCATTCGTGTATTTAATTTCTTGTTTTTTGCCAAATTGTTCATTGCAAAAATATCTATTGGCAATAAAAAAATGGGTATAAATGCTTAAAAGTGAAGGATAAGTCATTGACTTATCCTTCACTTTTAAGCATTTATACCCAATTTTTTGGGTTTTTTAACACTTTTGCTGGGATCACTGAATGAGCCTGTTAAGTTGCTTCTCATTTTGAAAACATAAAAGCTCTATCAGTAATCTTCTAAATAACCTGCAAATCCTTTAAAAATCATTACAGAATAGAGATTTTCTAGGAATATTCTAGATACTAACATGGTCTGAAAGTGATAAGACCAACAGCACCCTATATAATATGGATAACATTTAACATTTTAGTCAGTGATGGATGGTTCTGTCTGTACCGGAGTGAACCAAAACTACATCAACTTGCAATTGAATATAACTTTACATTTCATGCCCAATATCAACAGGGGCGGCGCCAGGGTATTTTGATAGGGGGCAACACAATATAATTATGCAAATGTTCCTGCCCAATGCAGCGCTTGTAATATAATATATAGACCGATTTAAGCTTTGAGCCAAGATTTTTTGGATAGGCCGAGAGTGGGGGAGCAAATTTTGGCAGGCTGAGAGGGGGGCAAGCATTTTTTGGCACTCCGTTTGGAAACTTTACCCCCTGGTGGCTCATAATTATTGCACAGCCCTAACAGCAAATCTATCCACCTAATCTGAATCAATGTAGATTCAATGAGGACATGTGAACCATTCCAGTGAAATCCCAGATGGCCATACTGATGTAAGTCATCAGATCTCCAATGGTAATGTTTGATATATGCATCAGACAAGATTATCTCGGCTGTCTCCACAAATTGTGAAATTTTGGCATCCACCTAATCTGAATCAATGTAGATTCAATGAGTTTTTGTTTGTTTTATTTCTTCTTTAACTTGGGACACTCAATCAGTTGAAAACACAATTAATCACCTGTTCTTCCTTGAGTATACATGTGAACCATTCCAGTGAAATCCCGGATGACCATACTGATGTAAGTCACCAATCAGATCTCCAATGGACATGTTTGATATTTGATATATGCATCAGACAAGATTATCTCGGCTGTCTCCACAAATCGTGAAATTTTGGCATCCACCTAATCTGAATCAATGTAGATTCAATGAGGACATGTGAACCATTCTAGTGAAATCCCGGATGGCCATACTGTAGTAAGTCATCAGATCTCCAATGGTAATGTTTGATATATACATCAGACAAGATTATCTCGGCTGTCTCCACAAATTGTCCAATAAGCTTGTTTGTGTCCCCTGAGTTTAGATGATGTGGTAGTTTTGTGATGAAAGTAAAGCCTGTGACATACTGTGTGGCTTGATGGCCGCTTCACAGCCGGTCATGAATGATGGTCGCTTCGCAGCCGGCCATGAATTGGTTCCAGCTCTTGTCAATTGCTCAATTGCATTTTCCAGGTCTGGAATGATGATTATGAATGATGATGATGAATACAGTGTGGGCCAAAAACAACTTTACCCAATTTAAAAGGTTCATATCTCAAAATTAAAAAGTCTGCTGCAAATTGTTTTCACATATTCGTAAAGAACAGCTTCTTTATAGTATTTGGTGAAAAAACTATCCAAAAATGTATTAAACTAAAAACGTGACGCTAGTTTTAAATCAAAGAGTCAAAATTAACTTTGTCCACGCGAAGGCATACTAGCTGTCGCGTCGCATCACTTGCAATGCCGAGTTCGATAAAGAATGAGAGCCACTCAGTATACGCACAAATTTGTTCAGCAATTTTATATAACACAATTAAATAAATCAAACATGAACAATTTAAATGTCAAGCTATGATATTTCGTCATGATATGCAGCTTTCACGCTGCAAAGAAAAACACAATTCTCTTCAAATACGCGCAAAGCAATAATGTAGCCTCAGACCTGATTTTTTTTGTCATTACGAAATGTTATCTACAAGAAATTTTGAAGTTATTGAACTTATTGCGTTTGTGGTATGTTCGGCAAATTGTTGCGTCGACAACTGACTCTGGGGTTAGCTGCAAGTTCACTTTGAACCGCTGCAATATTTGCAGCTGAACGACCAGTTCTTGGACGCCCGCTCCGTGCTTTGCATCTATTCATCACACTTCCGAGGTTGTTCGTATGTAGAGTTATGGTAGGTTTCGGTGTGATCTTACGTTCGGGAAACGAATCCGAAATTGACGTTGCACTACCAAAAAGCTTTCTGTTCTGAATTAAGTACACCTCTACCATAACAATCATCTCTTTTTTTGTGAACTGCCTTATCTTGGCACTTTGCAAACCTATTTAGAAATAAGCCAAGCAGTCACAAAACGCACGAAGGCCTATTTAAAATTCAAAAATTGCGCCAGATAAAACCTTTGTAATTGTGTAATTTTTATGCTAATTGTTGGTCAATGACAGGAGTGAAGTTCGAGTACATGACAAGTAAATGGGGGTTAAAATTGACTGTATTTCTTTCATACATGTAAAACAATCATCACTTTTCAAAGACAAGCCAAACGTGTTTACCAATTACATGTATGCCTAACGCATATGTATGCCGTACTCTTAGCAATCGGACACATACCATTGAATTACGTGTGGACAAAGTGATTTTTGACCCTCGGACGTAAAACTAGCACCATTTTGTTAATTTAGCTTCTTTTGCTTTAATTTCTTCATCACATACTTTTAGAAATATATGCATTTAGAATATGTAACAATATTATGAATAGCTCTTCTATAATTCGAGCAACCACCCTCTGAAATTGGGTAAAGTTGTTTTTGGCCCACACTGTATAATGATGATGATAACGCTGATGATGATGAATTTGAGGATGACTGTATTAGTATTCTAGTCAATCTTAAAATATTGGTGATGACAACAATGACAATGATAACATAATGATGATGAAGATGAAGTGATGATGAAGATGAAGTGATGATGATGATGATAATTATGATAATGATTATGAATATGAATGATGTTGATCATGAATATACATGATGATTGTGAATATGAATGATGATCATGAATATGCATGATGATCATGAATATTAATGATGATGATGATCAACTGAGGATGATTATATTTGTATCAGTTGAATTTAAAACAATGGGGATGAAAACAATGACAATGATAACATGATGATCATGATGATGATGATTATGATGATAATGTTGATGATTAAATGAGTATTTTGTGATCTTAGCATCCTCTTTTTATGACATTTTTCAGTAGATATCAATGAAAAAAGCATATTGCCAAAATTTAGTTGATTCCGATTTTGCGTTTGCGAGTTATGCATGATTATGTGTATTACACTACTCCATAGGCTAGTGTTGTAATTTTGTTCTGATGTACCAGAACGTAATTCAAATTTGACGATATTTTTGCTAAATGAAGTAATCTGCAAGAATTTTTTTTGTACATAAACATTATGTAGCCAGAGGTTTCCAGTGGTATAAAAATCTCAACTTTTTTTTTAGAAAAGGGAGGGGGGATGAGGCTGTGGATCACAAAGTGCCCTTTTAAGACATTGGGCTATTCCAGTTGAAATCCACGCTACCCCTGTGGATGATTTTGGAAATATCTTCCACAGGGGGAGTATGTTTTTCAAATGTAATTGCTCTGAGGTAATCATTTTGAAACCCATACTCCCCCTGTATTATAGCTTTACCTGTATCTTCCACAACTTGAGTGAGTATTACAAATGAAAGTTACCCAATTGTATTCTATTCAAAATTGATACTCCCTCTGCCGAGACTTTAGTTAAATCTTCCACAGGGTAGTGTGGATTTGAAATGGAATAGCCCATTTCAAGAACGAAGCATTTGAATTTTGCATTTTTGCACCAGATGTACACTGATGTTGTATAAAAGCTTATAAAGTATACACATTGTACACGGAGATCGCATTTAGAAATTCACAGACTGGATGTGTGTGCACATATGTTTTTCCCAGTCGCCCATTCCAAAACCTCCTTCCCCCGGTCAAAAATATCCTTCCCCCCGATGAAATCTATATGTTGTACAACTACCATGATCATGGGCGTCAATCCCGGGGGACAGGGGGACGTGTACTATGTGTCCCCCACACCTTTCGACAAAATGACCCATTTTTTTTTCTTTTCAGTCACTTTTTAAACATTTTGACCTGGGTGTTCCCCCCCCCCCCCACACATTTCAAGCCGGATTGGCGCTAATGACCATGATAGCACTTGATTACATATGCGCATATTAATCAGATAGGGAAAAGACTGGGAAAGTCCCTTGCATACAATATTGTGCAGATAATCATGATTGATTGAGCACTTCTTATATAATTCAATTTTTGTGCAAAGTGTAGATAGTCATTGTTCTGGTGGTCAAAAACTCCAAGGAAAAAACAAGAAAATTATTTTTTTAAATATTTTTTTGAGTCCCAAGCACAAAAACCTTCCTCCTTTCATTTCAACCACTATTTCCATCCATGTCAAGTGCCACAACCCCACCCTGGCATGTTCAGAGTTGCCAAACCCACAATTAGGTAGCCCAATTAGGCAACTTTTGAAGATATCCCCCTCGACTTGACAATTTCCTTTCCCATAGAAACCAATGGTTAAGAAAAACAAATTGGGCGATTTTTCACTTTTCAACATTGGTTCCCTCGGGTTCCGCTAGTTTCCTGTCCCATAGAAACCAATGACTAAGAGCAAAATCAGGCAACTTTTTGATTATTTGACCGCGATTGCATAAGATACTTGTATCGGATGGGATGGGTTGATTATACAGCTCTTCTAAAACTCTGTAACAAGATATGGGAGTCTGAAGTAATTCCTGAGGATTGGGGGAAGGCAATCATTGTCCCCATATTTAAGAAAAAGGATAAAATGGACTGTGGAAATTACAGAGGTATCAGCCTCCTGAGCTTGGCAGGGAAAGTATTTTGCTCGATCATCCAATCTAGAATCCAGAAGAAAACTGAAGAGATCCTCTCAGAATCTCAGGCAGGATTTAGAGCAGGCAGGAGTACAGTGGACCAATTGTTTTCGCTACGACAACTGGCTGAAAAATGCATGGAGATAGGGAAACCACTATACTGCTGCTACATCGACTATCAAAAAGCTTTTGATACTGTTTGGCAAGAAGGTCTTTGGAAGGCTATGGACCACCTAGGCTACTCTAGAAAAATGGTTAGACTTCTCCAAGCCTTATATAACACCTCTAAAAGTGCAGTAAGAGTGAATGAAGAGCTGACAAACTGGTTCACCACTCAAACAGGAGTCAGACAGGGATGCATTCTCTCCCCCCAGCTGTTTAATTGCAATTCTGGGTAAAAACCACATGTGCCTGCTAACGGTCAAAATTTTTTTATTGCATGAGGTGAAAGGGCTTTGGTAGTAGGTTACAAAAAGTCACATCAAAAATTCCTCCGGAGCTTGTTGCCATAGCAACGGCAGTTTTATGATTTTCGTGATTTTTGCTTATTTTGGGGTGAAAATAAGGGAAAATATGTACTTTTCTGAATTGCTCCTGACTTTAAATGTGAGGTCACATTAAAAAAGTAACCTTACCACCATAAAGTATTGTCTTTGTGCTTTCCCCAGATGCAAAAAATATTTCAATAATATTTCCCCATGTGCAATTTTAGGGCTGGGCAACATTGCCAATTTAGCACTTTTGAAAAAATGCAATTTTTACCCTATCTTTGAAGTCTAAAAACTAATTTTGCTTGAGCACCCAGAATTATTTCCTCTTTGTTGGTACTTGGGCAGACATTGCCCCTTCTAAATTTGGTAAAAAATCTCTGGGGCTATTTGACCTGTAAAGCCAGTGTTGCCAGAAAGTTTGATAATTTTCAAAAAATGCATTTTTCAAAATAATGCATTTTCTACATGTTTACTCATGTAACCTTTAATACCACCAACTTCATTGAAATATTTGCACACTTTGCATACATGATTAGACACACACTGCAACGGAAGCAACACTTTGAGGCTGGGTTCAAGTCCTGTCCTGCAAAAACCGGTATTGCCAGAAAATCATATTTTATTAATCCAAATTTCCAATGTGTGCATTTTACAATTATTTATTCAATTAATTTTATAGTATCAATGTTAGTTGAATATAATGTGCATTTAAACATCATCTGATACAATACAGGTTCAGACACATGGGCGAGTTTCTCGACAGGTGGCTTAGTAAGCCTTAGGCTTTGGCGACATAGAGGATACTAAGCCTACTTTTGACCCACAATCGTAATTTTTACATAGAAATTTTTTTGGAAAATGATATATGCACCTTTTGTATCAGCTTACTAAGATGGACGTTTGGATCCAAAAAAAGTAAATCACAATATTTTTCTGTGACCTATTTTAACCTATGACCTCTTGGAATTCATAAGTAGGCCTAAAATGCAGGTTTTTAATGATTTTGGTCATTTTGGGCAAAAATGGACCCTTTTTAACCACCATCACAAACAGGTTTTGAAACTTAGGCAATGATGGTATTGCCAGATTATATGACAATTAATTTACCCACAGGCTTACCCGTAATTTTTGAGTTCGTCAAACATGCGTGCATTTGTTTGAAAACGTAGCCATGTAAAATTAATGATACGCACAATAATATAAACTTCAAACTCCCATGGGGGCATCAATATTGACATTTGCATTATTTGACACCCTTATTGAATTTCTCTCCTAAATTAAGACATCCGTTCTGATACCATCAATTTGACTTCTACTTTTACGTTGATACAGGACCTGTTGAAGATATACTTGTCCAGGGTGGAAAGGTAACATCACATGTGTTCACATCGAAACAACCGTGCAGACAATATTTACCATGTTTACAATGCAAATAATAATCCAACTGGTGAAGAAGCTAGTGGGTCATGATAGGCTGTTGCAATTAAAACACTCCCTATTTTCCCGATTTCCCCTTGTTTCTAACACAATCCTCAAGATAATTTTGTATCTGTATGTGTAGGCCTATATGATATCAATTTGGTTAAAAATTGCCATTCCAAAAGTATCATGGTATGATCATTGGGTGGAAGGGAGAGCAGTTTCATATCCCCGCCAAGACCCCGGCGCGGATGGGCAGTGGGCCCGGCCCCCTCATTCGGCCGCCCCATCTCCAAAAAAAAAAAGGAAAGAAGAGAAGAGAAAGGGAAGGGGAAAAGAGAAGAGAAAAGGGAGGAAAGGCGATTATTTTAGGCATTGCTTGAAGGCGGGTCGTCGTCCTAAAAGCATGTGAAAATTACATGGGCCCGCCAATATGCAGGGTCCGAGTGGGACGGAGGGCCACTCCATTTCGTACATTTTTTCTCTATTTTTTCTCAAATCCCCCCTCTGACTGCCCTGGATCCGCCACTGCCAAGGCCACATCATTTCACATTTCAGGTGGGATAGACCTAAGGGGGGCAGCTATGGCCAGCTATGGCTGCCATTGAGGTGTAGGAATGCATGAAATTGGATTCATCTACAATATGTGACCGTACACCACGAATGAGCCGTAAATGTCCTCAATTGTATTCTGAGTTACAGTGTAAAATGGGCATGAAGGTCGTATTCATAGGTACCTCAGTTTGGTGCTACGTGTACCTCATTTAATGGGATACACGTAGCACCAAATGTACGGGGTGTACGGTCACATATAGCCTCGAATCTTTGTTAGCCTTGTGTGCCATGTTTCGCTAAAAATTGTGTAGTGTGTAGATGTAGTCTACGAAAGCCTGTTGAGTCAGGTTTAAAACTCATCATTCTCATAATAGATTACACAAAATATCTGATATATTTACAGGCTAGATCACACAAATTATGTCTGGAAAATGTACTTAAACCATTGCTATGACGCCTATTCATTACTGAAGATTATTTTCACTGAATGAACACTTGACACGTTTCTTTGCAAGAATCCACAGTTTTAGAGCGTATTGTTAGTATAAAGCAATGGTTTAAATCAGCGAATACACTTGAAACTGTTATTCCATGATACGAAGTTCACTCAGCTATGCCTTGTGGATTCGTAATCAAGAATCAGCAGTTTCGTGTATTCTCATTAACAGGATTATCATAAAGCTTAAAATATTGTTTGATTGGCATAACATTTTAAGCTATTAGGAGAATTCAAAGAGATGCCAGTTTACAAGGAAACAGCCTTTTACGCCCATTTTTTGCTAAAAATTACTGGGAAATTAGCTCTATTTCACAGATATTTGCTTAAAAATGAGCATTAATGGTCGCTGCCATGGAAACTGCATACTTGTTGAATTCTCTCAATAGCCTAAAATTAAAGAAGCCCTATTTATCAATAAAGTTAAGTGTAATTTAAAACTTTTGTAATGCAAAAATTGCTAAGAATGGTAAAAGGGTCCATTTTACCCAAAATGAACAATATCATTGAAAACCGCATTTTAGGTCTACTTATGAATTACAAGAGGTCATAGGTCAAAATTATAGGTCACTTTTTTTGATTTAACATCCATCTTAATAAACTGATACACTTTCCAAGATGCATTTGTCATATTTCAAAAAAATGTCCATGTAAAAATTACTATTTTGGGTCAAAACTAGGCTTTAGCCTATAGTATCCTCAAGGTCGCCTAAGCCTAAGGCTTACTAAGCCACCTGTCGAGAAACTTGCCCATGTGTCTGAACATGTATTGTATCAGATGATGTTTAAATGCACATTATATTCATCTAACATTGATAGTATAAACTTAACCGAATACATAATATTGTAAAATGCACAAATTGGAAATTTGGATTAATGAAGTAAGATTTTCTGGCAATACCGGTTTTTGCAGGACAGGACTTGTCCCCAGCCGCAAAGTGTGCAAATATTTCAATTAAGTTGGTGGTATTAAAGGTTACATGAGTAAACATGTAGAAAAATGCATTATTTGAAAAATGCATTTTTGAAAATTATCAAACTTTCTGGCAACACTGGCTTTACAGGTCAAATAGCCCCAGAGATTTTTTACCAAATTTGAAAGGGGCAATGTCTGCTCAAGTACCAACAAAGAGGAAATAATTCTGGGTGGTCAAGCAAAATTAGTTTTTAGACTTCAAAGATAGGGTAAAAATTGCATTTTTTCAAAAGTGCTTAATTGGCAATGTTGCCCAGCCCTAAAATTGCACATGGAGAAATATTATTGAAATATTTTTTGCATCTGGGGAAAGCACAAAGATAATACTTTATGGTGGTAAGGTTGCTTTTTTGATGTGACCTCAAATTTAAAGTCAGGAGCAATTCAGAAAAGTACATATTTTCCTTATTTTCACCCCAAAATAAGCAAAAATCACGAAAATCATAAAACTGCCGTTGCTATGGCAACAAGCTCGGAGGAATTTTTGATGTGACTTTTTGTAACCTACTACCAAAGCCCTTTCACCTCATGCAATAAAATTTTTTTGACCGTTAGCAGGCACATGTGGTTTTTACCCAGAATTGCAATTAACATCTTGCTGGAACTGGTCCTACGCCTAGGTATTGAAGATGTCGGCATTGGAATTACAATTCAAGGACAGCTCATCAACAACCTGAGATTTGCCGATGATATTGTTTTACTGGCCGACTCTGAAATTAACCTCCAAACTCTAGTCGACAAAGTACACAATGAAAGCATGAGGTTTGGTCTGACAATAAACATCGCTAAAACCGAAGTCCAGGTGATTGGTAGAGAAACAGCAAAAGCCACCATATCCATTGGAAATTCCACCCTTGAGCAGGTGGAATCATTCATCTATCTAGGTGGAGTGATCACTGAAAAGGCAAGCAGCGAGAAAGACATCAAAAGGAGAATTGGCTTGGCCATGGGCATCATGCAAAAACTCAACCCCATTTGGAAATCCAAAGAAATATCCACCATAACAAAATTGGAATTGTACAAAGTACTGGTGCTTTCTATAGCAACCTATGCCTCTGAAGCCTGGACAATCAAAAAATGTGATGAGCAGCGACTTCTGGTATTTGAAATGGCTTGTCTCAGAAAAATCATGGGTGTTACTAGAAGGGACAGGATTAGGAACACCTCAATCAGAGACACCCTTGATTACCAGTGCACTGTAATGAACAAGATCCGTGCAAAACAGCTGTCCTACTATGGCCATGTGAAAAGAATGCCTCCATCCAGATATCCAAAAATCGTATTAGAAGGAAGAATCCCGGGGAAACGACCTAAAGGAAGACCCCCAATGCGCTGGATGGACAACATCAAAGCAAACTGCAGTGCAGTGGGAATCCAATCCGTAGTAGAAGCCGGTCGGATGGCAATCAACAGAGCTGAGTGGCGAAGCATAGTGGCTAGGCAGCTATCTCCAGGACCTACCTGTGTCATGGGAGGAAAGCTTTAAGTGAAGTAAGTGAAGTAAGTGCATGGGGCTGAAATTTTGTGACAACCTTGATCGCATTGCCCCTCTCAAGATCTTGTGATGCTGCTGCTGTGTACTGGTCAGCTGGGTCTGTGCCTGGGGGATAGGCAGTCAAGTAAGCTCAATCGATAAGGCGTTCGACTATGGTGCGAGAGGTTGCTGGTTCGAACACTGGCAGTGCCTATTACGCTCTCGTTAGCTTGAAATTCCCCTGGACAAGGAACTTACTGCTAATTGTCTTGTTGTAACCCGTACAAAACTCAAAGGTTATTTGTGGAATGTCTAGGGTGTGCGCTCTTGAAGTCCCTGAGTTGTTGTTAAATGGTTTATGGAATGATGTGGGCCATAGTGGTCAGCGACAATCTGTAAAGTATGCTGAGGCTTGTGGATCAACGTCTACGCATTGTGCCTGTGCATAGCGCACTATAAATCACTGCACTTTAAGAAAAAAATTTATAGTGGAATCCATGCAGCAGAGCAAAATTGTCAGCAAAATCCAAGTCAACACTTTCGCTGGATGATGTATAGAGCAGCGAGGATGTTTTTCAATGCCGAGTTGAGATCTGATGTAATCTTCAGTAAAAAGTCTAAACACTATACTATGGATCAGAGAAGATATACATATAGGCCTACCCTTCCCAGAATTCTCTCCAACATCATACATCACTCATTATTATAGATGAATCCAACAAGCCAAGTGGTGGTCAGAATTCATGACTGGGTCCCGTCTGCACATAATTGGTGTTGTTACTGCCCAATACACGGATTTAGGGTTTCTTTACCGGAAATCAATTGACTTCATCAGACAAATTGACTTCCGGTAGAGAAACCCTAAATCCGCATATTGGGTGGATTAAATCAGCTTAAAAATCGATGTTGAATTGTATTGTGTTGGTAAACTTCATCATTCTTTTGTCTACGTGTAACACGGGTGATGGAATACAGTTTAATATGACCAGGGGCGGATTTAGGGGAGGGCGCAGCCGGCGCGTGCCCCTCTATTTTTTTACAGCCAAGGGCGCCGGCCTAACTTAAAAATACAAAAAATGAAAGAAATTTTAAAAAATGAACAAATTCAGCCATGAACAGCAAACAATGGGCCAAAACCGTTGAGTTTTCGAGGGGGTAACCCCCTTAACACCATTTTTTCGTCGTCGACCAAAAGGCACCCCCTATATCAAAAATTCCTGGATCCGCCCCTGATATCCCTGCCAAGGCCACATTATTTCGCATTTTAGGTGTGATAGAGCTAAAGGGGGACCCAGCTATGGCTGCCATTGAGGTGTAAAAATGCGTGAAATAGGATTAGTCTATCCTCATTACTCCGGGTCATTACTTTATACAGATTCCCTTTGTTTTCATGTTGAAAGTAGACTGGCTAAACATGGGTTGATAGTAAAGTAATAAACATACTTTGTAAGATCTGGAGGGGCTCTGTTCATTGAGGTACATTTTGCCACTATCGACACATGTTACACTAGATAGCAAATCAGTACAGAAAATTGAAATGTTAGAAATGCATTGTGGGAAGTGTAAGACATCTTCTCTGGCCTAATGCTATGACATTTTCTCCACACAATCATGCTACTACATTCAGGTCTTAACTCTCTTCATGCAGGTGTCGACTGCAGACGACAAGTTTCAAACAAAAATTAAAAAGTTACAAATTTCATAAATGTAAATTTTCATGACCATATTTGGAATCAGCATGAAAAATGCATTAACATGAGTACAAACAAGCCTACTATTGGTTCAGTGGTTCTTAAGATAGCTTTTGATATTTTGATAAAATACCTGAAAACTTGGACTTTTTATGTTGAAGCCTATGGCTAGTATGCAGAGCATTAATCATAGATGAATGTGATAATTCCAGGGTTGGTGACATGATGATGACACTTTATTATATTACCAAGCAGAAAGGGAAAATCCCTTGTATTTTAAAACGTGAGAGTTCATTCAAGAATTCAAGGACACAGAGAAGATACACAGTTTAAGCAACCTTTCCCAAGCCATTTTTACATCGCACATGAGTATTACAATTCATGCTCTTCCAGTAAAAATCTATACACCCCCTATGGAAGAAATTGCCTTAATATCTCACAGGGGTATAGATCTCAAATAGGGCCTAATTAAGTCACCCTGTTTGAAATTCTACACCCCTGTGTGGAAGATGAAGGTCATGTCTTCCATAGGGGGGTGTATGAATTTCAACTGGAAGAGCACAATGGTGAAACTTTATAACATACCCATCAAAAAGGGAAATTCCCTCGCATTTTAGCAAGTGAGTCACCTTGTAGTGAAGTATTTGTTTAGAGGTTAAGGAATCGGATAGCAACGTTTGCACAGTATTTTTTGTGGGACCTGAGAGCACATCAGACACATCAAATTTCATTCTGAATATGAGGAATGTCCTGATGATATCAAATAATTTTGATTTTTTGAAATTTGCAATATAGGCCTAATACAAATTGTATGGGAAATTATTAAAATTTGATATTTTTGATATTTAACAGTCCTCAAAGTAAACTTTATAAATTTAATGATACATACTTAAAGTGTATGAGGCAGGGATGAAAAGCCAATGATCAATTGAAAATGTTGACCTTTCATGTTGAAGATATACACTTTTTCCCAAAAAGACCTACATTTTTTGGTGTTTTGGGAAAAAACTCTATAGATGGGCTGACTTCTGACGTCAATGCCTGGCAGTATGCGCACGCATCATCGCAATTTCCATTGTTTTTGCCTGGCAGTATGCATGCGGCGCGCATCATATTTTGTTCAGGGCTCGTGTTTCTAAAACTCGTGCCACATCACAATAAGGCTATTGAACAGTGTAGTGGTTACATGGGGTTCACTCAAGCATATCTATATACCAGTCCCTTTCCTATGTTGATAAACATTGAGGTCACCTCATCTATACCTTACAATACAAAAGGTCAACATTTCTACATGATAGACAGCTTTTCATCCCAGCTACATAAATGGTTAAAAAATAATGAAATAAATGATACTTGACTCAAAATTTTGATTTTTCACCAGTAAGGCCGCAGCTAGAAGGGGAGGTTTTTTTTTAAGTTATATTATATTGTGAATGTCATAATAGTTGCTAATAAAAAAAAAAACTGTTTAAAACAATTTTGATCCTCAACCCAACCCAACCCCTTTTTTTTTTAGATTATTGAGCGCCCTGGAACAAAATGGGTCATCTTTTTCAGGCTGTTGATGAAGAGGGCAGCAAAATGTACCTTTTCTACAGATTTAGACTGATAAAATAGTGCTTGATAACATGCATACACTTTTGGAATTATTATAATTATTAAGTATTATTATAATTATTAATTATAAATTACTAGCGGGATACCCGCGCTTCGCGCGGGTCCCCGCTAGATGAGTAAATGGGAGCGTTCACTATAACAGGAAGAATAACTGAACAGGTAGAAACATTGAAAAGGTACATTTTTATTTATCTAAATCTGTCTCTTCTAACATTTTCTTTTTTAGTTTCCTCTGCTTAGCTTGTGATTTTCCGTTTCCATGTTATTTATTTATTTAACCCAGTTCCCATTATTTTCTAAATTCTTACATTTCCCTTTTAGCATCTTTTTTTATTTGCTGCTTGTGATTTTCCATGTTTTTTATTTAATTCTGTTCTCATTATTTTAGCTTCTTTTTTCTTACATTTCCTGAATAGTTTCTTTCCTTCTTTGTTTCGTTCCCGTTTCATTTAGTTACTTTAACCCGTTGGTCTAATTACTCGTACCTTTTTGTCCTCATTTTAATTTAATTTTTCTTTATAGTAGGCCTACCGCTTCATCCCGTGACCCGTCCATGTACCTTTTTGTCCATTATTATTTGTCCTTCTTTCCCTATTATCATGTCCACTGGTATCTGGCTCGCTGCGCCGTTTACGCGCCCATTGGCGTAGTGCGCATTACGCACGCGTAGGCGCCCGACGCTGCCGGCCAGCTGCAGTGACGCGTAGTCTGGCAAAGGATTTTATAACAAAACCCCGCTTTTACCCATATTTTCACTGTTTTTGCAGCCAATTCTTGACCGCTTTTCAACCAAATAAAGTTTAAACACGTTCTCGTATATTCATCGATCTCCGTATGAATTTGGCGACATTTGGATCGAAACTGACGGAGCCTTTATAGGCATACATAGATACATACATAGATAGATAGATACATACAACATTTCCCTATTTATAGTAAGATTATTATAAAACCAATGACAACGTCAAAATTCAGTCAATCTTGGCCGGCCCCCCTCATGTTCATTACGCTTAAAGGAGTGTTTCGTGATCCTAGCATCCTCTTTTTATGACATTTTTCAGTACATATCCACAAAAAAAGCCTATTCCCAAAATTTCAGTTGATTCCGATTTTGCGTTTGCGAGTTATGCATGATTATGTGTATTCCACTGCTTCATAGACAATGCGTTGTAATTTCGTTCTGGTGCACCAGAACGAAATTCAAATTTCACGATATCTTTGCAAAACGAATTAATCTGCAAGAAATATTTTGTACATAAACATTATGTAAGCCAGAGGTTTCCAGTGATATAAAAATCTCAACTTTTTTTGGAGAAAAGTGGGGGATGAGGCTGTGGATCACGAAATGCCCCTTTAATGTCTAATTGCAACAGAAATCCATAAATACTAATGGGCAGATGTCAAATTAACGATAATTGTGTAATTTATCTTCCACTTCTCCAATTAGCTTCTAAAAATGCCATGATTAAATGATTACAATATCAATTATTCATGAGTTGAATCAATTCTATTTTCATAACTGCAATTTTGTGTGCAATTGTGCATGAAATTGCTTAACCCTAACTCCATCAAGGCTTTTTTGGGTGGAGGGGGAGGAAGGGAGGAAGTAGATGAAGTAGATGAAGAGAATTATACTGAAGATAGCTCACTTGCTATCTAGTGAAGATAGCTCAATTGCTATCTACTGAAGATAGCTCAATTGCTATCTACTGAAGATAGCTCACTTGCTATCTACTGAAGATAGCTCACTTCCTATCTACTGAAGATAGCTCACTTCCTATCTACTGAAGATAGCTCACTTCCTATCTACTGAAGATAGCTCACTTGCTATCTACTGAAGATAGCTCACTTGCTATCTACTGAAGATAGCTCACTTGCTATCTACTGAAGATAGCTCAATTGCTATCTACTGAAGTTAGCTCACTTGCTATCTACTGAAGATAGCTCACTTGCTATCTACTGAAGATAGCTCAATTGCTATCTACTGAAGATAGCTCAATTGCTATCTACTGAAGATAGCTCACTTGCTATCTACTGAAGATAGCTCACTTGCTATCTACTGAAGATAGCTCACTTGCTATCTACTGAAGATAGCTCACTTGCTATCTACTGAAGATAGCTCACTTGCTATCTACTGAAGATAGCTCACTTGCTATCTACTGAAGATAGCTCACTTGCTATCTACTGAAGATAGCTCACTTGCTATCTACTGAAGATAGCTCACTTGCTATCTACTGAAGATAGCTCAATTGCTATCTACTGAAGTTAGCTCACTTGCCATCTACTGAAGATAGCTCACTTGCTATCTACTGAAGATAGCTCAATTGCTATCTACTGAAGATAGCTCAATTGCTATCTGCTGAAGATAGCTCACTTGCTATCTACTGAAGATAGCTCAATTGCTATCTACTGAAGATAACTAACTTGCTATCTACTGAAGATAGCTCAATTGCTATCTACTGAAGATAACTCACTTGCTATCTACTGAAGATAGCTCAATTGCTATCTACTGAAGATAGCTCAATTGCTATCTACTGAAGATAGCTCAATTGCTATATTCATTCATTCATTCATTCATTCATTCATTCATTCATCTCATTCAATTTAAAATTCAACAACAACAGACAAAAACATTTGCATGAGGAGGTACTCAAGAGGGCTGGATGGCCTGAATCAAGTACCCCCTGGCCTAAATAAAGCATAACAATTCTTTCTTGTGCATAGCCCAGCAAACACAAAATATTTTCAGACTGATTTAACCCATTCACACTCATCAGTTGCAAGATGGAGTAATAAATAAAGAAATAAATAACATTTCTCTAATTCTAGTAAGATACTAGTAAGCATCCCTGGAGAAATTGTGGTGAGTGGGCTGATGTATGGATACAGAAAAAAGGATTGCCAACCCCCTCCCACACTTGTATAAATATTCTTTGTGGTTTTAACTTCTTATATGTAAATAGATAGTTATTACTATTATTTCTGTTTCCTCTATCTAAACAAATATATTTGGGTAGTTCTGAGTGCTTTGAGGATCAAATGTTAACAAAGCATCATATGTCATTAATCAAACATGAGTAATTAGTTGAACAAGTTCAATTTTTGATGAAATTATAATGCTTACTTCTCTGGGTTGATAGGATGAACACATTTTAATCTTTACCCAAAGCAGCCAGTACACATATATGTTGAGAAAAAAACACACCCAAAAACAGTGCATCTGGCCGGATTTGAACCATCAACCTTCATAATACTAGCAAGATGTTCTAAACAATGGAGCAATATAGGCATGATGCAGAAGAACGGAAGATTTCAATCTGTATGTTCGAATGATGTTCATCACCTTGTGCAGTGGCGTAGCGTGGGTCATCACATTGGGGGCACCGACCATGATTGGGGGCACCGGGTCTGATTGGGGCGGCACAAGCCATTTTTCGGCAATTTTCCCATGGGATTTCTTCAAATTTGAGATCGATTGGGGCCACGCCCCCCGTGCCCTATGACGCCACGCCAATGACCTTGTGGTAGGCATCAAAACTGCATATTTATCCCTATTTGACTCTGCATATTTGTTATAAATATGCAGTTCTGATACCTTTTGCTAGGAATGTGATCATCACAAACATCATTCGAACCTAAAACCAACTGATTTAAATATTTCGCTCTTCTTCAGCGTGCCTCTGCAGCTCAGTTGGTTAGTCTGTCATTTATTATGAAGGTCGCCGATTCAAATCCGGTTAGATGCACTGTTTTTTAAAAATATTGGTTCAAATTTTCATTTGTATCTAATAAATCAGGTGGACAGGGTAGACAAAGTCGAGCCAAGGGTTCAGTTGCCCCATGCAAAAGCTAGGGCTGATGGAGATATTAAAAGAGCCCTGCACTGCTCCTTGTCCATGCCCCCCCCCTCCCCCACACTCTTGCTACACCCCTGCTCATGCCCATGCTACAATACATTACTCAGCCTAGCATATTGCCAGGATATTTTTTCAGAAGGGAGCCAAAGGGGGTCAAGGGGGAGGTGACTTTCAGAGGGTGGGGCAGAAATTGGACAAAAATTGTCAAAAAACATAAAAATAAAACTGCTCCTTGTCCATGGGCCCCGAGGCTCTTTGCTACACCCCTGCTCATGTCTATGCTACAATATGTTACTCAGTGGCATAGCCAGGATGTTTTCCAGAGGGAAGCCCTGGGTCAAGGGGGAGGTGACGTTCAGAGGGTGTGGGAGAAACTGTCAAAAAATATACAGATAAAATTGAAAATGCAAATTGAATTTACATGACAAGCAAGTCATTGTTAATTTGATCATGTCAGAAATGTCTTAATCTTGTGTGTGTTTGTGCATGCATGCTGTATACACACCATACATTCACAATTGACACACCATGCATTCATGATTGATTGGAGCAGGATGAAGACTTGGCAGAAATAGTAACAACATAAAAAAGATTTATTGCTTTACAAATATCAAGAGAATCATCTCAATTTTTCATCCCTGCAATAGATGAAAAGTTGAAAAAAATGGGCTATTCCAGTTGAAATCCATAACCCCCATGGAAAATATTACCTTAATCTCCCACACAGGGGATGTAGATTTCAAATGAAGTCACCCATTCAGGTAACCCCATTTGAAATTCACACTCCCTATGTGGAAGATTAAGGTCATATCTTCCATAGGGGGTGTATGGATTTTAACTGGAACAGCCCAATCCCATCAGAAGAGTGTCTGATAGAAGGCTCACATTACACACAGGAAGTTACAGTACAATATTTGTCTATACTGCAACAATTGCCACCCATATCGCCATGGGAACTACAAGTCATCAGCAACATCATACCAAAGAGGTTTCCGACTTGCGGAAATTTCCAGAAATAGAGTAAAATTTGTGTGAACTTTACATTTTCTTTTTTTTCGAAGCAAGTGTTGATATGATTATTTTATCGAGTTGAGCGGCTGCTGCAGCAAATTGATGATTTGAAATCGATATTTTTCATTTCAGATCTTGAGGAAAAGACACGTGTAATATATATGTAACAGTTCATTAATTGGGGAGTCAAATTCTTAATAATATAAGGCTGCATAAAATTAATGTTTTGGTTCTTATCCGGAGGATTTTCATGAATTGAATTGATTATGGAGGGTATTTTTTTTCAATTTAAGATTGGCATTGTTAGTAGTTTTCGGTCCTTTCCAACAAGTGGCATCAGCAGTATTTAAAAGTGTGGGGGTCTTGATTCCCTTGACTGTCCCCACCACAATGGGACAAAAAATTACAAATGGGGGACGAAAACGTTGACAAAATATTGCAAATATTTGCAGAATATGCAAATGAGTTTACTCTATTGTATCTAAATTATTTGATCTGTGGTTGATGTAATTAACACTCTCCACGTGGGTGTCGACTGCAGACGACAAGTTAAAAAAAAAATTCAAAGATTTCAAAATAATACATTTTCATGACCATATTTGGAAGCAGCATGAAAAATGCATTAAAATGAGTACAAACAAGCCTAGTATTGATTCAGTAATTCTTGAGATAGTTCTGGATTTTTTTGAAAAAATATCTCAAAACCTCGACTTTTTATGTTGAATCCTGTGGCTAACATGCAGAACATTAACTCTGCTGTACAAAAAGATAGCTATTTGATGAAGTCCGGAAGCCTGGTTGTAGCAGAGTGAGTTGCATTTTTTTATTCCAGTATTTGATTCAACTTCAAAATAACAAAACTAATAATGTTATGCTGTGTGGTATAGATCAATAAAGAAGGAAATTAAAGGGTACACTAATCATTACTTTATACATCTAGCTATATTAAGAACACTTTTATTAGTTTTTCTGGGTCGTTCATTTAAAGGTGCACTGTACATTTTGCACATTACAACGTGATCTGCTAAATTTAGTCAAACAGTATGTTTCTACTGCCAATAGGATATTCCAGTTGGAATCCATATGTGTACATCCATATCAAAACGATGCACTTGTCGGCTGCTACATGTGCCTCATTTCACATAATAGCTAGAAATGAATACCAGACTCATCTCAAATGGAGGTCACTTTAAATCATCCCAAAGTGACATGGTTATGGAATGTTCTCTGTATTAATAAGCCACATGACTTGGGGATGACATAAAGTGACCCCCACTTGAAATGAGTCTGGTATTTATTCCCAGTTATTATTTGAAATGAGACAAATGTAGCAGCCGACAGGTGCATCATTTTGATATGGATGTACACATATGGAAGATGGAAGACATGACCTTAACTCACACATAAAGGGGGGGGGGTGAATTTCAAATGGAGTCACCCATTCAGGTAGCTCAATTTAAAGATGGGTGATCGATAGCCTCATATGCACATGAAGTGTTAGCTACTCGATCGACCAGAGATCTCCGGATTTAGTATGAAAACATAAATTTTACTGTAATTAAAGTACCGGTACTTCAGACTTAAATCCTTAATGTACGATTTCCGTCAAATTTTGATTTTGTTATTCTTTATTCAAAATGTTAAAATAATATTAATAATAACTGCCGGGAAGGGTTGCTGTCCATTTTAAGTTGAAATAACAAGGTATGGTGAAAGAAACCCCACTGGTTATTTTGGCCATTTAACACGCAGTTCTATGGGAGGACATATTATCATAATTTTTTGAATTATGATAATATGTCGAACTTTGCTCTGTTGACCTTCAAAGACAACAAATTTGGCCGATTCCATTTAGGTGCAAGTTGGGACATGTGTAAACATTACAAATATGCAAAAAAATCACGTTTGAAAAAAATTAACCAATTTCATATTATAAGATCGTACATTAAAGCACTTCAGACTCACATGGTTTTTTAGTACACCATTCAGATTTACAATCATGCAAAAGAAATTGAGGGGGTCGCTGTGGAGCAAATCACACATCATGGCTTTTTAAGGTCATGTCTTCCATGGATTTCAATATGAAAAGCCCAATGTACTAGATAGTGAACAAGTTGATGGTTGAATTACAAAATGATAGTGATACAGGTGCTGAGTGGAGATATGATATAAAACAAACAAAACACTTACAGAGAAGCATCCAATTCTGACCTACATTTTGTATTGGTAACCTTAATTACACACGTTAATTTGTAAGAGAAAATGAAGGTTGTTGCATTGTAATTTCTGCCCTAGGAACAGAGAGCATACTGTATAAGTGGTAATTTTCACGTACAGTTATTTTCATGATTAGGAGTGAGAGACACATTTCCGCGAATGTTATTTTTGCGGTTGCCCAGTCCTTTCCTATACTTGTAATACATTATTGGATATATTCGCGAGGTGTTATTTTCGCGGTTGGAGCTCTAATCGCGAAATTCGCGAAAATAAAACCCTCGCGAAAATTACCACTTTTACAGTAATCGAAATGGGCTATTCCAGTTGAAATCCATACACCCCCTATGGTAGACATGACCTTAATCTTCCACACAGGGGTGTTGATTTCAATTGGAGTTACTCATTAAGTAACCCCATTTGAAATTCACACTCCTGTGTACTGTGTAGAAATTAAGATCATGTCTTCCACAGGGGTTATGTATTTCAACTGGAATAGCTGATTGGCCATATGAGCATCAAAAGATTTCCCCATGGGCCGTTGTGGCTCTCAAGGGTTTGGATACATGCTAAAAGGATTAAAAATTTAATCGGGAATAACACTGAAGGAAAAGAGCCTAATTTGGAGAGAAAAACAAGTAATTTAAATGAGTGGATTTGAGCCAATTTGGTATCCACACAGTGTAGGATGATCAGCCGGTCACTCTTTGGGGCCTGTCCCAACAAGCCATATTTCCTGGACTGCCGTGAGTGCACCAGTCTGATACTGAAAGACTAACCATATAGCACGTCTGATAGGATTAATCACAGTGTGACTTAGGGGCCTACACAATATGGGTGTTCTTTGATGTTTTTTCTGTATTGTGTATCGTAAAGCAATGAAATATTTTGACCCGACCAAACCAGATTTTCAATATTGGTTTTTTTTTCTAATTTGCTGTATGCATGTAAAATCAGCCCTTTTTGGCCAAAAGTGGGCGAAATACTTACATATGTGACCCGCTCCCACAAAACCAGATATAAGTCACAAATTTTGAAAATATAATTTTTGATGTCATCATTTAGTATAGGTCATCAGCTTTCATTTGATACCAAAATAATGTTTCTGAGACATGTGGTCCTCATTCTGAATAAAGTTCAGCGTAGACGAGACCCTTTATATAACGGTCGGTTTCCGGGCGAAGGGGGGGAAGCGACACATTAAGAAAACGCAAATGCAAGAAAAATGGCTTTAAAGTTGTAAAATGACATGTTTAAGGACTTGGTTTGGCTCAGAAAATGCTACAGTTGGGTGCTTTAGACGTAAAAGAATATTTTGTTTTCAATGGTAGGTTAAAGTAAACATATTAAGGAATCAAAAAATAATAAAAATTGAAAAACAAAATCTGCAAGGTTTTTTACCCCTTTTCCAACTTTGACTCGCCGTATCTTGAAATGGCCGAGTGCGACTTATGGAGGGTTTCGTCAGAGCAGGTCACATATTTTGGTGATTTAAGATCTGTTCACCTGTAGATCAAAGATTTTTTGTGGGTTTTTTGAAGTCTAACAGCAAATAAAAATGAATAGAAGAAAAGAAATCAATACTGAAAAAATTATCATAAAAATGCCCCTTTAAAGCCACAATCTTATAACCATAATTTCTGGGTCATTCCTTTTGAAGTCATTAGCGATAACATTCAACATTAATGAAATTGATTTTTGTCATAATTACTGGTGTACTGTTACTATGACGATAACCCCAATGTCTACTATTACTTTCATATTAGACAACAAGGAAACCTATTTGATAAATGGCACATTAATATTATAAAGTGGGTGTCTGCAAGCTAGTCATGGAAAAATTAAAACGGTAGATTCTAAAAGAAACATATTCCACTGATAAAACCTAACTGTATTCATGGTATTGCTATCTTCAGTAGATAGCACAGTACTCACATGTTAACATGCCCAACAAATTGCTATCTTCAGTAGATAGCACAGTATTTTTACATGTTAACAAGCCAAACTATATTGCTACCTTCAGTAGATAGCACAGTATTTGTATGGTAACAAGCCTACTGTATTGCTATCTTCAGTAGATAGCACAGTATTTTTACGCCTTAACAAGCCCAACCATGCATATATATATATTGCTATCTTCAGTAGAAAGCATTGTATTTAGACCTATGTGTTAACAAATCCAACTATATTACTATCTTAAATAGTATACAAATATTGAATGTTTATGAGTTCAATGGTAAGAATATTATTTTTTATGAGTTGAAATATGGACTGTTGCATTCAACGAGGCTTTGCCTCATTGAATGGAACAGTTCATATTTCACCAAATTTCATCCATTGAACAAATAAAAGCATTCAATATTTGTTTTATATAACTCATTTATATTCCTTAACTTCCATTTAATTTTATAAATCACCAGGAAAACAAATTTAAAAAATATAATAAGCTTTATATTTATTTTCGAAGCAGCACCCACACCTATAATTGGCGAGTCAAGGTGGTCACGAGTTGCCATGGTAGCTTTGCATTAGTGCAATGGAAAATTGACTATAGCAGGGGCACGGAGTGCAATAGTCTTTTTCTTAACATAGCAAAAATAATCAATAGTAATTGACCAATCAAATGACAAGAATCTTTGTGTGAGTTATATAATATTCGATAACACAATATTTGCTATCTTCAGTAGATAGCACAGTATTTTACATGCTAACACACCGACTATACTGCTATCTTGGGTAGATACCATATTACTTTACATGTATTTACATATTTTATAAACATATCCAAATGCATTACTATTATCAGTTGATAGCACAGTATGAAGCTAATCACCATTTTTCAAACATGTGCCTTGCCAGATACCTCAAGAATGTTTTGTGAAGTAATATAAACATATTCCCTAAATGCAATATTTTTTTTTCAAATTTCCATCATGTCATATTTGACATAGCTATCTTCTGGAGGCAGAATTGTTCATTTCCTTTAGAAGAAACAAATTGACCCACAATTGGGTATCACAATGTTCATGTTCATTGATTCGTTGTTAACATATGTAGGATAAATGATACATCAATAACATGTGGGTTTCTGCAAGATAAGCATTCAAATATTGTTATGATACCTGAAGAAAATACTTTTAATATTTATATAACTTTCAAAGCAGGGGTGTAAAATTGCAAATTCATCTTGCTTGGAGGGATTCTGTTACACTTCATCATTTCCTTTCTAAACAGCACTGCACCCAAACTTGCTTACTTGACTTTTACTGTATCTAGTCTTACATGGGCAAATAAGTAGATTATGCAGTGTGTTAAATGTGTCCCCTGCGAGAAGCGCAGCTCTCGGATGCTGGACTCTAGGGTTCGTATGCACAGTCTAAGTGGAATTTAGTCCCAGGAGAAAGGACATTTTCCTTAAAGATAGCTGAGGTTGTTTTGTATTATTTTTGAACTTTGCATTTAAATCTTTAGAATTTGCTAGCTACTCTCTATATCTAGGAAGGAAATAAGAGGACCATTCCTGATGGAACATAAATTCCACTTAGACCAGGTCTAACTTTAGACCCGGTCTAACTATTTTGTGCAAACAAACCTAGGGCTTGAAAAAACTTCTGTACACCTGAATACCATTTTAAGAGGCTTTTGTGGTTTGTAAAAAAAAAAATGGAAAATTTTACGTGAAACAAAATCATTTGCAAAATGACCTCAAGTGATCCATACACAACCTTTGACCTCAAACCTATTGACATCATACATGTCAATATACCCAAGGGTCGGGTTCTTTATGCAATTTTTGATAATGATTTATGAAAAGATATTATTATTTTCCTTGTAAGTTAACCAACTGACCTTCCCCCAGAAAAAAATGTTTGATGAGCTTATTTTTTAATCTTGCCTATTTTGAAGTCTAGTTGTCACACCTCACACAACATGTGCCTCATAAATCAGTGTTGGGTCGCAATTATGAACTATACCCAGTGGCGTACCGTGGCCGCCCCAACCCCGGGGGGCTGAAGAAAATTCAATTTTGCCGCCCCTTCATCAAAAGCCGAAAAGGTTGACCCAATTTTTTTCTCGGTCGTTTGAAAAGTGAAGAGCAAAAAAAAAAAAAAAAAAAACGATTTCGGGCGCTAACGCCCTAAAAGCAGTACATTTTGATGTATAGTACCATTTTTTCAAATTTTTTTATGATTTATCAAATTTTGCCGCCTTTTTTATTTACTAATTCTTTTTGTCGCCCTTCGCTTTTTTGCCGCCCTGTTTTTGCCGCCCTTCGTCTTCCGCCGCCCCTTCATTATGGCCGCCTCTGCTTTTACTCCGGGGCTGGCGCCCCAAAGCCACCCCCAAAATACGCCGCATGATACCAATCATGACATTCAGAAATTGATAATAATGATAATCTGCCCATAACACCTACAGACACTATCACAGAGTCAGGTATGTGATGCGATCAAGCTAGACGAGTCTGATGTCAATCAAAATCAAAATTCAGTTTTCGCTTTCAGCATATGAGCCATTCTCTGAGCTTTATTTTGCTAAAAACCCCATCATAATTAGACTTATGATTCCATAGATATGGCCATTTTAGAGTTGCTCAAAACACTAAAATAAAAAGGAAGTTGCGTATCATTATTGGCTATATCTCAAATTCAATATTCCCGACATCTGACTCATTTTGTTTGATCATATCAATATACCGGCAATTCAAAATGTTACAAGATATATATCACAGTGACAGATTTGACACATTTAAATGTGTCAGGACAACTTCTCACACATGAGTCAATATCTTATGCAAATTGCACCTGCAGCGATATGCATGTTTTAAGCTTCAAAATATGTTATGAATTTATGGCTGCTTTTTGCTTATTAACAGTGGTGTAGATTTCTTTTTCTGATGGAACATAAATTCCACTTAGACCAGGTCTAACTTTAGACCCGGTGTAACTCTTATGTGCATACAAATCTAGGGCTTGAAAAAACTTCTGTACACCTGAATACCATTTTAAGAGGCTTTTGTGGTTTGTAAAAAATGGAAAATCTTAAGTGAAACAAAATAATTTGCAAAATGACCTCAATATACCCAAGGGTCAGATTCTTCAAACTTTGACTTCTGAAAGTTAATTATGCAATTTGTGAAAATATATTATTATTTTCCTTGTAAGTTAACCAACTGACCTTCCCCCAGAAAAAAAATGTTTGATGAGCTTATTTTTTTAATCTTGCCTATTTTGAAGTCTGGTTGTCACACCTCACACAACATGTGCCTCATGCATCAGCATTGGGTCGCAATTATGAACTATACCAATCATGACATTCAGAAATTGATAATAATGATAATCTGCCCATAACACCTACAGGCACTAGCACAGAGTCAGGTATGTGATGTGATCAAGCTAAATATGTCTGATGTCAATAAAAATCAAAATTCAGTTTTTGCTTTCAGCATATGAGCCATTCTCTGAGCTTTATTTTGCTAAAACCCCATCATAATTGTGACCCGTTACAGCGAAAGGTACCTTATGTCGGCTGCTACAAGTGTCTCTTTTTCCCCAATATTGGCAGAAAATATCAAACAATAATGACAATCTGAAGTGGCGGTCATTTCAAATCATCTACAAGTCAACGAGGTTCAGGAATGTCTTCTCATTGTTAGTGGGTGGCTACATACCTATACAAATACAATACAATGCTTTTGTAACCCACCACTCACGCCACTTGAACAGGGATTAGCCATATCAAATAAAGACTAGAGCTGTATAACAAACAGTTCTATAGACAGGTACAAGCTTATTATCCTCTACAACAATAGGATTAATGATTGGTTTAGAATGCATTTGTTACTAGCAAAATAAGGCATATGTAGCTCCCGACTTAAGGTACCTTTTGCTGTAACGGGTCACAATTAGACTTATGGTTCCATAGATATGGCCATTTTAGAGTTGCTCAGAACAGTAAAATAAAAAGGAAGTTGCATTTCATTATTGGCTATATCTCAACAGCAATATTCCCGACATCTGACTCATTTTGTTTGATCATATCAATATACCGGCAATTCAAAATGTTACAAGATATATATCACAGTGACAGATTTGACACATTTAAATGTGTCAGGACAACTATTCACACATGAGTCAATATCTTATGCAAATTGCACCTGCAGCGATATGCATGTTTTAAGCTTCAAAATATGTTATGAATTTATGGCTGCTTTCTGCTTATTAACAGTGGTGTTCTATTTGACATTGTGGGGAGTGTGTTGGACAAAATCTTTGAAGTATAGTGAATTCAGCACCTTTTGACAACAGGATTAGTTTATGGTGCAAATGCGCCCAAAGTGCGCGAAAATTTTTGAAGCTAAACTGATGAAATATGGCGCAAACGTGGAATAAATACACATGCAAATATGCACTTTTGGGGCTAAAATGGGCAACTATGAGGTTAATTTGGTCAGAAACCCATATTCAGGCATCAACATTGGGGGAATGATTGTATGGAGCATCCCCCTGGCAAAATATTAGGGGAGAGTTATCCCCCCCCCCCCCATCCCCCTGGATCTACGCCTATGCTTATTAATCAGTACAACTGATCAAACATCATCCAAATTTTATGCCCTTTTTGTAATGTGGGCAAATTAACAGTCATAATGAATTCCATTTTTGTTATTAATGAAAAAAGTTTGCCTCAGGACGTGCATGCCTAATGTTGGTTTTTTTTTCCAAAACATCATAAAAGATACTAAAGTGTGCATAAAATCATGTGGTCTCCTGAGACAAAAATATTTTTTATTTTTTATTTATAGAGCTTATAGGCATAAGGGCTTACTTTATGTTTATATGGCTATTTATTTATGCTTAATTAATTTAGAAGATAAGGGTTATATTGAATCCATGAAAAATATTAGAGTAGATGGGAATCAAACTTCTAGTAATCAAACTCATGCTAGATGAGCAGCAGAGGATGATTTAAGGAAGCCCCATCATGCACTGCAAAAGTGTTATCACTAGAGTTTCAACTGCCACTTTACTTTTCAAATCCCATTGAATTCTGTGCAAAAGATGTTGTTCTAAAATTGTGTGTGTGTCATTATTACTTGGTCGATTTCAGAACAAAAGTGATGTATGCATAAAGGATAATTCACACCTGTAGATAACATAAAATGTAAAATCGACCAACATTTTGAATGTGTTTTTATTGTAAATATATCTGTCCAAATTCAAATTTAACCATGCACGTGCAGCACGTCTATGCAGTGGGCAAGTAGTGGTGTCATGTTCGCTCACACAGCTATGCTAACCGCAACTTAACACCGTGGAATGTTGGGTAGTGCTTAAATCATCCTCTGGATGAGCAGTGAGCACACGGTATTCTAACTTGTCATCCCTGTAACGGCCAGTAAATCCCATGGGAATGGTGGATGATTCTCATTTAAATTGGTTGATTGAAATATTTCAATCTTTTAACGACTGAAGATAGGAATCAATCTAAATAGATTGAAAAATAGATTGAAATGGTTTTTTGGTTTAACTCTAACTCTTTATGTAGACTGATTTCAATATCCAATCATGTGTTACTCCTAATGTACTGCCAAATGGCATGTGTTGCATATGTTTGGAATGAGATTAAACCTTTTTTAGAGTGAATATTTTCAATCTTTTTTTCAACTGGAAAGGATTTGTCCCTAATTCTGGATGGTAAAAGATTGAAAACAATGAAAATCAATCCTTTCTACTAAAAATTCAAGCAAAAAAGATTTGCCCCTAACTTTAATCGCCAAAAGATTGAGAATCACTCCTTTTGATTGAAAAAAAAGTTTGAAAATTCAAATCACTTGACTGAATATACAATCAAAAATGATTTGTCCCTAATTCAGGACGACATACGATTGAAAATTCAATCTTTTTGATTGAATATTCAATCTGGCAATTTAAGAGAGTTCCACCCCTATCTTTTGGTGAATGGGAATGGTCCATGCAATTACCTGCCTAGTGTTATCTGCAAATGCATATGTTGTCTTATGCTAATGCAAATGTTTCTCACCAAATTTATGCTCACATAATTATGGCCATTTTATCATAACAAATTGAACTAGACATTGTGCTCACAGAGCACAGCCCTTAGCCAGTGATGTTGATCTTTTTATGACCTTTGACCTAGAGTTGTTCATGCGACATTTGTACCACCAGCCTATGGTTCATGGTGGTAACGACATTGTAGGCCTACTATGTAATTTACGGGAGCAGCAGCATTTTGAAAGTATTTGGTAAAGAAAGAAAGAAGAAGAATCGGATAGAAAAACAGGACCTAGCTCAGCTAGGTAAATACACAGATGATCAGCCCAATTATTATTATACATGGCTCATTGAACCACAATGGGCTTGCAAGGACTATATCTTTGCTGTATGGATGACATATTTGTATGCAAATCCATCATGGGGGGGGGGTCATAGGACCCCCTAGTCAATTTTAGTGAAAATTACGTTTTTGGTCATTGTCCGTAAGTGGAAGAACTTTGACCGCAAAATGATCACGTGCCATTTGTGGCACCACCCAATGGTCCAAGTGCTCAACTATGGTCAACATGGCAAAAAGCATATGGCTACGATGGCCGATTTAAGGTATTCGGTTACATGCCGGAAATGACCCCTAAATGACCTTTGACCCCAATTCTGTGTACAACTTTTAGACACTGGCTATAGACGATGCATGTGTGCAAGTGATGTCACGTTGCTATGTAATATGGGGAATGAGTAGCATTTAAAGTGAAAAACATGTTTTGGGCTATAATGACCTTGACATGACATTTGCGCCAGACATTTTCACATGACATTTGTGGCACCCCCAATGGTCATAATAACCAAATTTCATCAAAATTGATAAACGATATGGCTACGATGGCTCATTATACGATTGGTAGAAGAAAGAAAGAAAGAAAGAATCAGAATCTAAGAAAAAGAGACCCTTAGCCAAATGCCATTTGGCTAAGGTAAAAATTGTGCATGAACAGAAATAAAGTTTTAATGTAGCACAGCGAAAATTAAAACTCGTTTACCCCTGGGGAGAAATGGACGGTGCCATTGTTCGTTGTGTTGGCCCAGGTCAGTCTAATGAGTTCGTGAATGGTATTTTGTTGTGGCGAACGGGCTAGACCCAATGGGTTATTGATTGATCGTGAGAACTTTGGCGCGAGTTTTCTGGTGTTGCGCTCATTTATGATTTGACGATCAAGCTTGTCAACATCGAAGAAATTTTGTTCCAGAATCGAATCGGAGATCTTATTAAAAATTAGATTGAAGATTTTAAGCTTTTACTTTTAAGCTTTTACTATTCAACGTTGCAAACGATACAAGTAACAAGTGTATTACTCGTATTTTATGGTAATACATCTCGATTTGTTTACAAGCTAAATTAACTGTAACAGTGTCATCGTCATGGGACGAAAGAAATCAACAAATAGATCGGCGAGAGGCAGAGGTAGAGGTAGAGGCCGAAATTATCTACGGAACTTGAATCAAGAGACTGGGAATTCTGACCGACAGACCCGGGCACAAGCGAGTGCAATTAGACAGTTGGTTGGTAATGAAAATGGAGCTGGCGTGGCTGGTGAACTAATGAACGATAACGTTAGAGTAATGGGCCAATCTCGCCGGAGTAACGCACCAGCGGCTTTGGGGGCACCCCACGGACATAAATAATGGGCAAGATGTTGCTGCGAGGGGTGAAATCCCGGGTGAAGTACAACCAGTACAAGTGCATGAACAGGTCCCGATACAAGGACAACAACAGGTACAGCATGTACAACAGCACGTAAATACGCAACCAGGGATGCAACTGGCTCAAGGTCAAGTTGAGGGTCAACCAGGAACCATGATGCGACAACAAGTACCGCAGCAACTTGAGCAGTAAGTAAATATGCAACCGCAACCCAGATCCATGGCGGATCGATTACTGCAAGGTACATATAGTATTAATAATAATATGATTGGTACACAATGTGGCAATAATATGAATTATGTACAAAGTAATGCTAATCCAATGATCAATAACATGAATAGTGCAAATCCATGAATAGAGTGATGAGTATAGGGCAATTAGGATGCATTGGTAATGCAGCAAGCATGTTAAGGGGTGCTGGGTTTACAAGTACAGGTAGTACTTTTACAGGAACTTGTCCAATAAATCCAGGCAATATTACAAGTACTGGGGCTAACGAAAGGTTAGGAAGCACCCCTAGTGTTAATGTGAATGCATCACAAGTGAGCAATAATACGTCACAATTGGGCGCTAATTTAACAATGCAAAGTGGCAATATTGTAACTGGTATCCCAGTATTGGCTCCGTACGTGGATGTAAATCAACATCAATGGGGTTTCTCTCCCTTGATATCAGTCTGCAACCCATTAGGTAGTTCGGTACCACAAAGTATCAAGACTAAAATTATTAATGGTGAATATGTTGACCTGGCGACACTTTTAGATCGAATAACGAATCCAAGTAAACAATTTGACGACGAAAGGGGATTAGCGCTTTCGGTCGATGCTAGTGGTCAGATTCTATGGAAAAATAACAAAATAAAAAAGATCATCACGTCTATTCATGCATGGACCAATGTGTTCCTAGTTTACAGTGCGATATATTTGCAAGCACATCCAGGGAGGGTTCAAGAGTTGCTCAAGTATATGGATATAGTTAGGACCGCAGCCTCGCGTTTTGGTGGCTGGGGTGGCGGTCATACGATGAGCATTTTCGTATGCAACAGCAAGCACAACCAATGCGTACATGGGGCTGTATTGATGGTGAACTTTGGGCGATGTTTGTGACATCGTCTAATGCTGATGTCAATCAATTAGGGAGACAAAAAGGAGCCATTGGAGGGTTTCGGCATTTACTGCGGCATTAACCAACCAAATTTGACTCCACAAGAAAAGGGCCCTCAGGGATGCAATCGGGAAAGAAAGCAGGAGTGTGCTTCAACTTCAACAAGAATGCATGTACTCGAAAGGTCTGTGTGTACAGTCACAGATGCTCCAAATGTAAAGAAGTGGGGCACGGAGCATTCAACTGTAAAAAAGTGGGCAATAGTGAATTAAGCAAGGGGTTGAGATGTAAACAAGTCGCAGACAAGGAGGGATATGTTTGTGTTGCAAGTACCCATCTCCAATAAAATTGCAAGCCTTGATTCCTCTATTGGATTTATATCCTGACAAAAGTCTGCAAAAATTTTAAGCAGTGGTTTCGAGTTTGGTTTTAAATTAGGATTTCGGGGAAAAAGGTATTTGAAGGAGGCACCTAACTTGAAATCAATAGATATAGATCCACAAAAAGCAAAGGAAAAGCTTCAGAAAGAAATCAAATTAAAGCGCTTGGCAGGCCCATTCACACAGAGGCCTATATCCAACTTAATGGTGTCTCCTATTGGGTTGGTCCCAAAATCGGAACCGGGGTAGGGCCGATTAATTCACCATTTATCTTATCCTGATGGGGAATCTATAAATGATGGCATTGACCCCGAATATTGTGTAGTGAAATATGCCAGTTTTGATGAAGCAATTCAAATAGTAGTTAGTGCAGGTAGAGGCCCCCTCATGGCAAAGGCTGATATAGAGTCTGCCTTTCGTCTTTTGCCAGTCCATCCAGAGGACTTCCAGCTTTTGGGCATGAAATTAAATGACCAGTTTTACGTGAGACAAGGCGTTACCAATGGGAGCGTCATGCTCCCCAGCCCTATTCGAAAAATTTTCATCTTTAGCTGAATGGGTAGATAAGAGGGAGGCTAGGTCAGAGAAGGTCACCCATTACGCTGACGATTTTCTGTTGGTTTCGAGAAATGATGTAACAAGTAGCACGTCATGTACATGTAAACAACTCGTGAAGGTTTTTGAGGATGTTTGCGAAAATTTGGGCGCATCGCTAGCAAAAAGAAAAGTCGGTAGGCCCTACAACAAAACTAACATATCTGGGTTTGGAAATCGACTCAGTGGAGCAAATTATCTCAATTCCCCAGGGCAAATTGGCAGATATTAAGATCAAAGTTCAAAAGGCTCTGAAGGCAGCACAAATTACGCTGAGAGACTTGCAATCGCTAATAGGGTCACTCTCGTTTGTGTGCAAGGCTATATCACTTGGCAGAGCATTTCTTGCGACGTTTAAATAACATTACATGCGGTATAAAGAAGCCATGGTGCAAGTTGAGACTTACAGTGGGGGCCAAAAGAGATTTAGAAATGTGGCTTTTATTCTTGGAGTATTTCAATGGGGCAGCAATTATCCCAGAGCAGGCATGGTTTGAAGATAACGACTTACAATTATTCACTGATGCCAGTGGTGAAATTGGCTTTGGGGGATATTTGAGAGGCAAATGGTTCCAAGGCAGGTGGCCTAATGAGAAAGTCAAAAAGCATTCCATAGCTTGGTTAGAATTCTTTCCTATTTTGGTAGCAGTAGTGCTATGGGGGAGCAAATGAAAGGAAGAAAATAATCATAAGATCGGACAATATGCCAGTAGTGTGCATTATCAATAGGCAAACATCCAAGTGCCAAGATATTATGAAGCTAGTGAGGTTTTTTGTGCTTCAGTGTCTGAAACTAAATTTAGCCTTTCGTGCAAGGCATATCCCAGGCATACATAATGATATAGCTGACGCACTTTCACGTTTTCAGATGAACCGCTTCAGAGCGTCGGCTCCAGGAGCAGATTTGAGGAGCACCCCAGTGCCAGATTTCCTTTGGAAGCTTTAGACTGTGAGTCCAATCGTCTATTACACGCTTCTTTGGCCCCAGGGACTTGGCTAGCTTACAAAAGGAATGTGGAGAAATTCATTGATTTTAGAAATAGTTATAAGTTAGGCTCAGAATGGCCGGTGGGTCAAAACCATGTAATTTCATTCATTTCGTATTTATCAATGGAAAAATGGGCTCCATCATCCATTAATTCAGCTATTTCAGCTATTGCGTTTGTACACAAGATAAATGGATGGTCGGATCCCACAGATTCCTTCCTAATAAAAAACTGAGGGAAGGATGTAGAAGGTCTAATCCTAGGGTAGATTATAGACTTCCCATTAGCCCTTCATTGCTGGAAAAAATTATAGAGAAACTTCCAGCTACATGTAGGTCTGATTACGAGATCAAGTTGTTCAAGGCAGCCTATTTAGTAGCATACTTTGGGTTTTTACGAGTGGGTGAATTTTCTAGAGCTGGGCCAAAAACAGACATTACACGATATTAGCAATTGAGGATATTGAAATCACAGGAGCAAATATGTTTGTGAACATAAGGACGTCAAAAACAGATCAAAGAGGGAAATCAGTACAATTAAAAATAGACAGTTCTTCTCAAGCATTTTTATGTCCAATCAAACCAATGGGAGAGTATTTAGAAATTAGACCAAAGGTTAGTGGACCCTTATTTATTCATTTTGGTGGTGAGCCACTCAAGTCGTCCCAGTTTTCACACATGCTGAAAAGTGGGGTGACATTATTAGGTCTATCCTCATCTTCATTCAGCTCCCATAGCTTCAGAATAGGAGCTGCTACGGCAGCATTTTTGAGCGGGTATTCTGAGTCTATGATAAAAACCTTAGGTAGATGGAAGTCGTCAGCATATCAGTTGTACATAAGACCGCAGCGTATGATTAATGTAGTGTAGGCTTAATTAAAGCACTGTATTAATTAACTACATTTTGTACCTTTCAGGTTCTCGCTTGTTAGGATTGGGTAACCTCCCAAGACAGGTATAAATTACATTCAATAATCATTGTATTTGTCAACAGAGCGGACATTTGTATGTGCTGAGTAGCCATTGATTAATTTTGAAATTTTAACTAATTTCAGAACCTCGTGTGAGGGCTTAAGGAGGTTCAGCATTACAGAGAACTGACTAACTTAACAAATTTCCTAATTTGCATATTTGAGTTTTTAATGTTTTACAGTAAGGAAAAGGTGCCACCTCCAGGTCTTCACCAGCTAGGCTGTGGGCCGTCGTCTACAGAGGCATACGAAAATAAATTGGTTTTCCTTACCGGTTTGTATGTATATATAAATCAATTAATTAATGTGTCAGGGACTGCCCTTTGAAAGGAGTGAGAGCGTTCACCCCTCTACAGCTCTTTTTTAAATTACAGTGGCAAGAGCGTTTTTAGCTCATCTGGTTGTTTCAGTAAAATTGTTGGTACAGGTGCAATCAGCTTGAAACCTCTTAGTGAAGAGACCAGAAGAGGATTCTACAGCTCTTTACAAAATTTCAAAGGCAGTCTCTGTATATAAAGTGGTTTATCCACAAGAAAACGAATATTTGCTTGCCGTTCCAAATTTTGTCATTTGTACAGGGTCTATGAGGACATGGGTGCTTGGTGATAGCATAATAAGTCGTGCGGTGATAAATACACGCAATTGCACGGTGGTGGCAGGACTGAGTGGTTCGGGAAACCCGGGGGACACTGTGTGGGTTTGGCGAAGAGAGCGGCAAGTCTTTTGAAACGGTACCCAGTCCCCACAACCTTGATCGCTCATATAGGAACGAATGACATTTTATCAAGCCCAACTTGGGAGATTCGACAGAGAGTGAGAGACAACTTGCTAGAATTGAGAGAACTTTTACCAGAGACCAGAATAATTTGGTCAGACATTTTAGCGAGACTGGGGTATGCAGGGGAGATGACCAAGGGTGGGGGTAAAAAATGTATGCGTAACATAAATAAATATGCGCATGGGATCATGAGGAAAGAAATGGGGGGAAAATGCGCATATCATCGTGCATTCTGCACAATTTACATCAGAAAGACGGGTGGCAGAAGGCAGACCACTTTATTTGTATGACTGCACGCACCCGTCGCCATTTGGGTTCGTCATATTCAGACAGACGTTGTCAAACGCACTGGTCCATTTTAATAGCAACCCACATTCGATTGTTTATCCACCAGGATCACTACGATTTGACAATTAGTCAGTCTAAGGTCACAATTGTCAAATTATCAAAAAGGGGGGAGGGGGGGGAGTGTGGCAACTTTCTGATTATAAATAATAAGAAAATTGTGTGGGATTTTTTGAGCCATTGTTGTCATAAATTAAAATAATTTATGCACATGTATATAATTCACAGTAATCTTTCATCCTTTGTTACCTTCCAGGTCATATAGACGCTTGAGGAGGAAATCTTCTGGGATAATCACCTCGGAGATCTTGAATGTATGCACCAGTAATATAGAACCTTTTGGAGGTCTCAGCCATGATATTATTCTAATTTATGTATGTTTGTGTTAACCAAGGTTTTCTGAGTCCTGCGCTGAGGAAATTCGAGTGCCAGGGGGGTTTGTCTACCCTGGGACAATTTTGGTCTTATTTTAAAAATTAACAAACAGTGCAGAGTCTCCCGCTCCGTAATGCAAGTTCTAGGGGGATTTGTCCACCCTAGTACAAGTTGTGAGTTTATTTGAAAATTATAACGATACAGTCAGCGTCGCTGTGTCAGTGGACCTGATGGTGACGTCGCGTTCAAAAGCTAAATGAAAACACTTTACTTTGGTCGACGCTGTTGTAAAGGGAATCCGATGGTTTAAATCGCGTTCGATTGTTTTCCTTCACAATTTCGTGATAATATATTTTTGGGGTTGGCTGAGATCAAAGGTTTAGGAACAAAGATTCCATTGATTTAAAATAAACGGTGACTCGTTTGATCGCCATCATGATGAGCAAAAGTTTTGTGTTTTTGTCCTTTTTTAGTTTCTCTGTCAAGGGGTAAAGACATTTTCTGTAACAAATTGTTCAGTTTTTTTTTTATTGCATAACTTATGAACAATGGCAGCTCAGTGAGAAAACTCAGTGATTACTTTTTGTGGCAGGTGTACATATGTGATGTGATCAAGCAAAATCAGTAGGAAGTTGGAAATATTAATTTTCAGATATAGCCAAACAAAGGAAATACATTGTTTTGTTGCCTTTTGTTTTGAAAGCACTTCAACTGTTCATATCTTTGGAATAAATGTTCAATTTTAATGGGGTTTTCTGTCAAATGTAGCTTTACAAATGTTTGATGCAATCATATAGAAAACTGAAAATTAAATATGCCTGACTTCAGACTGATTTTGCTTGATCACACCACATATACTTCCCTTGTTCAAATGATGTCTAGCCGGAAGCAACAATGGAGAAATAAGGAAATGTAGAATGTGTAACTAATACCAGACAGATACAAGTGTGCTGTTTAGCCGGAAGCAATGATTGGTAATAGAGGAAATGTTGTCAAATCACAGGTGCTTATATAAATACATGATTCTATCGACTGAAACTATATTATAGAGTGATAGCTGTCTGATAACAATATTCACTCCTTATGGCAGGTATATAGATTGACTTTAGTGTGAGGTTTGCCTTGTGATAAATGCAGTAGCAAAAATGTGACATGATCAAGGGGAATGAGTCACATGTCGACCTTGGTCGAATATGAGTTTTACATATTTTTCTAAAGCGGACATTTAGAGCTTTCAGAAACTGAAAACCCCAAGTCGATACGACTTTTCTTTGCGAAGTTACATCACTTTATCAATCCCTGAAAACAATAGAAAACAAAAGAATTTTAACACTTTCTTTGCCAATATCTCAAAATCAATGTTAGCGACATCCGACTCATTCCCCTTGATTGTGCTACAGTTGCTGCAATGAAGAAAAAGAAAAGAAAAGGTAGTGTGAAATATCTTTTATGACATTGGGGGAGGGATAGAGGTCGGTGTAAAACCCATGTAGCAGAACAGGGGGAAAGGGGGCATGTTCCCCCAGGTGCTGTCTTAGGAGTATCATCAAGGGGGATGCCGCTCAGTGCTTATTGGCCAAAAATCATATTTTGTGTCCAGGCCCGTACACCCCCCCCCAAATGTGCAAAAGTATACAAAAAGTCCCAAAATATGACAATTGGGTTTTTACGCCTTTTTGGTCAAAAAAGGTCAACATTTTTGAGGAAAAATCCACTTTTCACAAAATTGCCCCCCGCCTTGGAAAAAAGGTCCACTTTTTCAAAATCAGCACCCCCAAAAACAAAATTCCTGCGTACGGGACTGCCTGTGTCATACGTCACGAGCGGCAACACTCCTGAGTTGACTTGAATTCAAATCCAAGCAATTTACTGCTTTTGGGCAAACTGGTGGAGTGATCGATATATGTGTCCATCCTCCACAACTGAGCCCGGATGTCGCCAGTGCCACTATTGAGATATGCTCCATTGAACTTAACAATAAACAATAGGAAACAAAGGATTTATTGACTGTTTTATTGATTTTTCACTACTTAAATGTCAAGTACTATAGACATGATATACATCATTTTAAAGCTAATTTCAAGCAGAATATTTTGGTTGAATATCTCAAAAATGATGATTGGCGACTTCAGGGCTCAGTTGTGCTGGATGGTCACATATCGGTTTGTTGCTGGTGTTGCTGGCTTGATTGCATACTGACATCAAAATCGTCATCAGAGCGGCAAAGTGGCACACATGGTATGAAACCAACATTACTATAGCGGGTACCAATTCAAATCTTAAAATTCTCAAGTAGAAAGTGACAAAACCTAATCAAAATATATGAAAAAAATGTGTTAATAAATAACACAATTACTTTAAGGGCTGGGGTATGAACGTTTGGACAGTATTTATTGTGGGACATTAGAGCACATCAGACATATAGAAGTGCATGCTGAATACGAAGAATGTCATTCTGATATCAAATAATTTTTTGAAATTTGCAATTTAATACACATTTTATGGCAAATCATTAAAAATTGATATTTTTGATATTTAACAGTACTTGAAGTAAACTTAATAAATCTGATGATTTATACTTAAAGTGTATGTAGGTGGGATGAAAAGCCGACGATCAATTGAAAATTTTGACCTTTCGTATTGAAGATATGGATTTTTTTTCCCAAAACACCAACAAAATGAGGTCTTTTGGGAAAAAATCCATATCTTCAATATGAAAGGTCAAAATTTTCAATTGACCGTCAGCTTTTCCTCCTGCTACATACACTTTAAGAATATGTCATTAGATTTATATAATTTACTTGAGGACTGTTATATATCAAAATTTGAAAAATATCAAATTTTTATAATTTGTCATAAAATTTGTATTATATTGTGATTTTCAAAAATTATTTGATATCAGAAAGACATGCTTCAGTATTCAGAATGCAATTCGATAGGTCTGAGGTGCTCTCATGTCCCACAAAAAATACTGTCGTAAACGTTAATAAACGCTCATTTTAGATCCCTTAAATGTCAAAGGTAATATATTTAAGTAAGATCATCGCTCTTCAATTTTGCATTTTTAAAGATGACTTACAATAATATAATAAATATTTCATTAAAATAAAATTCTTACTTTCAAAAGCTTTTAAAAACATTGTCTGATCTCATGGATCATCAATTTCTATTCCAATCAAGTTTCAAAGAAAATAGACTTCAGAAATGTCAATTTTATGATGTGGAAAAAATGACATGCAATTTTTTACCTAATATATGATTCTTTTTCCTTCTCTTTTTTTGTTCACTGAGTAAAAATGGCAGTGAAATACACATATATGACCTGTTTTGCTTGGTTGCAGAAAACTATCTTTTTCATCTTTTCAGTGCCTGGTACAATCATATCCAACATTTCAAATGTCACAACTCATCAGTGATGCAAATTGTATTTCATAATCACAATATTCATGATATTTGACATAAACAAGAAACCAAGTTATAAGCAGAAAATACATCTTATCAATTACGAACACTTTGTAAAGATTTTGTTTTTGCTATAAAAAAATTGACTGCACAAAATTTCTGTTTCTTCATCTATTTCAGTCAGGTACAATCAAATCCAACCTTTTAATGTCAATTTATTATCCTTGCAAATCATATTCCATGAAATCATATTTGACGTAAACAAGCAAACGAGATCAGAAAATGAATTTTAACCTTCAATACTTCTAAAAGATTACTTTTGCTGATCAATCAAGGGTCAATTTATTGATGGAAATGTATTTCACAATTGAATACCTGAGTGGAAGAAGGGCCCAACTCCAATTTTTTACAAAAATGAGTTAGACTCACCATTTTATTGCCAGCAGACTGTTCTTCCTTGTGTGTGAAAGATGAGCCGAGATCCACTCTCTAAATAGTCTTCCACGTACACTTAATCATGGTTTTCATGGAAGAAAGGCCCAACTCCATGGAGTTGGGCCCTTCTTCCACAAATATTGGGTTAAAGAGGAATTTTGTCCATCCATGAAATCTGCTTTTCACTACAATAATTTTTTTCCTAACATATTACATGCTTCTACTTGCGCAATTAATGGATAATTACCAAATTTCTGTAGCTATTTATAACACATCTGCTTACGGAACTGGCACTTGCAGTATATTAGTGGAAAAAGGGCCCCAACTCCATCTCGTATTAAGACCTGTACCGTTGCCATGGAAACATTATACATAATTTTGAATGTATGTAATATTGTATGTTCATGTATTAAAGGTCCCCTGAAGATGAAAACATTCTGTCTATAAAACTTTTCCAAATATTATTTTCTTAATATCTCAAAAACAGTTTTGATGGAGTTGGGCCCTTCTTCCACTCAGGTATTCAATTTTTACACAACCAAAAAAATAGCCTTGATTCAAGCCCGTATCTATATATGTTAACCCCCTGAGCACTACCTGCCGATCTAACATTGCCTCTGATTGGTCAATTACATGATATCTTCACTTTAATCACCAATCAGACAGAATGGAGCTTTGCAAATAATTAACCCCATTTTTTTTTTTTTGGTGAAATTATTCTAACAATGTTGATGATTGGTCCAGTTGATAATGAAACTTCTTTTCAGCCAATCGGCAGGTAGTTCTCATGGGGTTAAGGCAAAAAATGACTTGTTAATTGCTTGTCCATATCACGACACGACTAGTTTACAACATTTCTTTTATATCTTCAGTTTTTTGATGAAAAGTTCCTGCTTTTTGGGGGGAAATTGTAATTCCTTTCAAATTTAAGCTAACAATGGTGAAACATGATTGAATCCTAATTTCGCTATTCGCAATAAGGGCACGCCAGCGGTTTGCGATGTAATCAAATGATGTATCATGGGAAAAGGTCGACATCCAAGTCCGCGCATAATTGAATATTACCATGCTATTACATAGGAACACGTGACAATATTTTTTAGTTTGTCAAAATAAAGGTGTTACACGCGAATCGATACTCAATAATACTTAATAATGTGATTTGAAATGTGCACAATTAATTTTTCTCTATCGATTTGCGTGTAATACCGTTATATTGACAAACTAACAAATATTGTCACGTGTTCCTATGTAATAGCATGGTAATAGTCGATTATGCGCGGACTTGATGTCACCTTTTCCCATGATACATCACGATTTTCCCATGATACATCACGATTACATCGCAAACCGCTGGCGCCCTTTATTGCGAATAGCGAGAATTGAGGATATATATCTCACTTGCTATCATTGAAGATACCGTAAAACCCGTCTACAAGCATATAGAGTACTTCTGATGAAAGCTACATTTATCCAGGCGCCATTATGGAGTTTGAGCAAATAAATTACGGATCCAAGCATATACAAACAAGTATTATTTTAAGACCAATCTATTGTATTGGTATATTTACGCTTGCTTCGAATTAATTTAGCTTTCATAAAAAACACTATATATGCTTGTAGACGGGGTTTTACGGTAGCACATTAATTTTATATTAAAGATAGCTCACTATCTATCTTCTGAAGATAGCACATTAATTTTCCTAACTTTTGGGGAAATTGTAAAAAAAAACTCCTTTCAGCTTTAAGCTATTGGTAATGTGTGTCAGACAACGGGGGTGAAAGATTGTCTTTTTTTTTTTACCAAACTTTTGATCAAGAGCAGGGCCACCGCTAGAGTGGAGGGGTATGGGGGTGACACCCCAATACACAATTTTGTCGGCAAAGATTGACTGTTGTCTTTAAAACAATTTGACTGTCGGCAAATGTATTCAAACATGTGTGTTTGTCGGCAAATTGCAAGAATCATATAAAAGATTAATGTGTTACAAATTTGTGCTGTTGTTACTAGTTAAAAAAGTAGCCAAAAATGTTTTGACTCCTACCCCCTCCCCCACACTTTTTAGATTCTTGAGCGCCATCCTGGCTAAAAGAAATTTGGGTCTACAAATTACAAAAAAATTCTGTCCGCAAAACATGCTGTACACCCCCCGAATCATATTGGTCTAGCGACGCCCCTGATCAAGAGTCACTTTATTTATGGAAATTTATTTCACACAATTTGACAAGAAAACAAGAAGCCATCGAGCAGACAATGCAATTGAACCTTATCCTTTACAAATGCTTCTAGAAGATTAACTTTGGCTGAAAATTTGATCACAATGAGATAAAAATCTATTCCACAAAATTTGACAAATAAACAAGAAGCCATAGAGCAGATGACATAATTCAACTTTATCCTTTACAAATACTTCCAAAAGATTACCTTTGGCTGCAAATTTGATCACAATTTCAAGATGGAAATCAATTTCACAATACTTGACAAATAAACAAGGAGTCATAGCGTAGATGACGTAATTAAACGCTTCTAGACGATTAACTTTAGTCACACTTCTAAGATGGAAATCAATTTCACAATATTTTACAAGAAAACAAGATGTAGGAGCAGCCGGACTGTTAACTTTATTAACAATACTGCAAAAATTTGGTCAATTTGCCTCCATTGAAAGTTGTCTTGCTACCCCAGTGAGCATGAAGAATTAACCATGCAAAGGTTATTGCAGTTGAAATCCATACACCCCTTATGGAAGACATGACCTTAATCTCCTCCACAGGGGGTGTAGATTTCAAATGTACCCATTCAGGTAAACAAATTTGATATTCAGACGCCCTGTGGGAGATTAAGGTCATGTCTTCCATAGGGGGTGTACGGATTTCAACTGGAATAGCCCGTTACCACTTATATGTAGTCTAATCCATTAACAGATATGTAAAAATAACATTGGGCATTGATAGAAAATGTAATTTTGTATAAGTGTACAATACATATCAATTTATAACTAACAATTCTCAGCTGAGAAATAAAAGTAAAGTAGCTATTTGTAATGTGGTTTGTATGTAATGCATGTTGTCATAAGAGGATTGCAGAGAGCTCAAATTTATGGTGTGTTTTGATTTCTCAGAAAAACATTATTACTGTTATTCTATATGTAATGGATCACGTATATAGTTTGAAAGGTAGTTTATCATTGTTACTGCAAATAAGAACAGATAGAGCAAAATAATATGATTTTCCTTTGAAAAATGAAAAAGTATAAAAAATCAGTTCATAATAAAATCTACTATTACTCTGTGTGCAAAATCCATTTTTTTAAATTAATTTACTCCAAACTCAGGTTATTGTATCCTCCATGTTTGTTCTCAGATTTTACTATACTTGCTATCTACTCAAGATAGCTCCTTTACTTTCTGTTGAAGATAGCTCACTTGCTATCTACTAAGGATATTTATATTGAAGATAGCTCAAGTTGCTATATACTGAAGATAGCGTATTAATTTTAGATTGAAGATAGCTCACTTGCTATCTTCTGAAGATAGTGCATTAATTTTATATTGAAGATAGCTCACTTACTATCTACTGAAGATAGTAAATTTATTTTATATTGAAGATAGCTCACTTACTATCTACTGAAGATAGCGCATTTATTTTATATTGAAGATAGCTCACTTGCTATCTTCTGAAGATAGCACATTTATTTTATATTGAAGATAGCTCACTTACTATCTACTGAAGATAGCACATTCATTTTTTATTTAAGATAGCTCACTTGCTATCTACTGAAGATAGCGTGTTTATTTTATATTGAAGATAGCTCACTTACTATCTACTGAAGATAGCACATTTATTTTATATTTAAGATAGCTCACTTGCTATCTACTGAAGATAGCACATTTATTTTATATTTAAGATAGCTCACTTGCTATCTACTGAAGATAGCGAATTAATTTTATATTTAAGATAGCTCACTTGCTATCTACTGAAGATAGCGTGTTTATTTTATATTGAAGATAGCTCACTTGCTATCTTCTGAAGATAGCACATTTATTTTATATTGAAGATAGCTCACTTACTATCTACTAAAGATAGCATATTTAATTTATATTTAAGATAGCTCACTTGCTATCTACTGAAGATAGCGCATTTATTTTATATTGAATATAGTTCACTTGCTATCTACTGAAGATAGCACATTTATTTTATATTGAAGATAGCTCACTTGCTATCTTCTGAAGATAACACCTTTATATTATATTGAAGATAGCTCACTTGCTATCTACTGAAGATAGCACCTTTATTTTATATTGAAGACAGGTCACTTGATATCTACTGTAGATAGCACATTTATTTTATATTGAAGACAGGTCACTTGCTATCTACTGAAGATAGCACCTTTATATTATATTGAAGATAGCTCACTTGCTATCTACTAAAGATAGCACATTTATTTTATACTACAAATAGCTCACTTGCTATCTACTGAAGATAGCGCATTAATTTTATATTAAATATATATAGATAACTTGCTATCTACTGAAGATAGCACAAACAACTTGTCAACATACAGCCCCTCCTCGGTAAAACACTTTCAAAACCAACAAAAATGTTTTTGTGGGGAAGAATACATCACACTACCATGATAAAATTCAATACCACATTATGTTACAGATAATAAGATATGCCGAAACTACTTTCCTTGGTACATGTATCCATTGAAGATAGCATATGTGACACGATCAAGGGAAATGAGTCGGATGTCGCTAATATTGATTTTGAGATATTGGCAAAGAAAGTGTTAAAATTCTTTTGTTTTATATTGTTTGCAGCGATTGGTAAATTGACGTAACTTCACAAATGAAAGTCGTATGAACATGGGGTTTTCAGTTTCTGAAAGCTCTAAATGTTCTCTTTAGAAACCCGTGTAAAACTCATTTTCGACCAGGGCCGACATGTGACTCATTCCCCTTGATCACGTCACATATTGCTTTATCATGTTTATGGTTAAATGATAGGCAGCATTTCATGAAGTTTATGTATGTTTTAGTCTATATTGAAAAACATGCTACCTACCTGTAGAAGAAACTTCAAAATATCGTATCCATATAACTTTCTGTTAGCCACATGTTTATGGACCACCCTGTATCCATCCCACACATCCACCCTATATTATACAGAGAACTTTCCACAGTCCCTGCTCGTTACAAGTCCTCTTTGACACATTAAATCACAATATCATATTGCATACATAATAAATGTCACCGATAACATAATATAATGATGTGTTATAAATCACAGTGGAGATCACCAATACATGAGGTATATAATATAATATACCAGGCTTTATACTTTGATCAGCTCGTAATCGGCGGGCCTTATAACATCACAGATTAATATCAAAATATTCAATTTTGAGAATTTTCTTGTGACATCACGCCAGAAGCATCAGAAATTATTAATACAAGTCCTATACTTTGTCTACTTTGTTCAACACACAAAATAAAGACCAGACAGGCCAACTAATAGCACTCTTAACGTGGGTCTACTTTTTGGTGTAGTAGTAAAAGCCAAACAATTCCCGCCTATTACGAGCTGATCAAACCTTACAAGGTGGTTTCATATGATGAGATCTGGATCAAGTTATGGGCTTTTCCAGTTGAAAACCATACACTTTACCGATGCTGATCTCAGACAGGTCAACTAATAGCACTCTTAACGTGGGTCTACTTTTCGGCATAGTGGTAAAAGCCTAACATTTCCCGCCTATTACGAGCTGATCAAACCTTACAAGGTGGTTTCATATGATGAGATCTGGATCAAGTTATGGGCTTTTCCAGTTGAAAACCATACACTTTACCGATGCTGATCTCAGACAGGTCAACTAATAGCACTCTTAACGTGGGTCTACTTTTCAGCATAGTGGTAAAAGCCAAACAATTCCCACCTATTACGAGCTGATCAAACCTTACAAGGTGGTTTCATATGATGAGATCTGGATCAAGTTATGGGCTATTCCAGATGAAAACCATACACATTACCGATGTTGATCTCAAAAGGTCTATTGTATCACCCTTATGCAGTATCAGTGGTGGTGCTACAGGAGGGGCGAGGACAAATGCCCCCCCCCCTCCCAATATTTTTCTTGTCCCCCAATTCCCCCCTTTTGAGCCCCAAACCCCCAAATTATGTAAATTTCCAACTTTTGCAGCAATTTTGCACAAAATTGGTCAATTTTAGGCAAAATTTGTCAATTTTGCCCCCCTTTAAATTCACTTTGCCCCCCCCCCAAATCCCCCCATCCCCAAAAAAATTTCTGGTGCCGCCACTGTGCAGTACATTTTTCCATTTCATACATACTGCGTAGATAATCAAAGGTAAACTGTGAACTAGTTTTCATCTGTAAATTGAGGTATCAAATATCTGTCATATAATTTGCCTTTGTCATTTACAACAAAGGTTAAGCAGATTCTCTTACCAAAACCAATTCTATTATACTGATTGTCTCCATACACATGATACATAAGTTGTTAGAAGTGATAACTTTATGGAGGAGCAGGGTAAATATACAGAATAATTTCCTCTGTAATTTTCAAAATTAAAACATAACACAAATCTGTGAAATAAATTGCATCATTAATCATTGAAGTGGGCGCGGGTGTCGACTGCAAACGATAAGTTTTGATTTTTTTTTCAATTCAAAAATGTCAGAATTGTAAATGTTCATGAACATATGTGAAATCAACATGAAAAATGCATTAAAATGAGTACAAACAAGCCTAGTATTGGTTCAGTGGTTCTTAAGATAGCTCTTGATATTTTGAGAAAATATCTCAAAACTTGGACTTTTTATGTTGAAGCCTACGGCTAGCACACAGAGCATTAATATGATGTGCACAATCTTTAAAATAAATGCAATAGCTGCCAGCTGTCAGATGTGTACAATGCAGAAATTGTTAAATGTAGCCTATAGGCAGCTATTGAAGACAGGGCCTTCTTCCACAAACCCAATATTTACAATATAAAGTAAAACAACAAATTAAGCGTACTACTAACCGTCCAGCGCATTACTCTGCGCATATTATTTTGCGCAAGTTCCGGGGCACACACTTGACATGTGAGTGCTTTGCACAAGGAATACACTTTAATACAATCTGGGCTGGTATTTTACCTAAGTATCTGCTGAAAATGTACCAGATTGTGTATGTTACACAAATTGTCAAAACAAAAGAATTAAACAAAATATACAGACAAAATTATGCCATCAAAAAATCGACTGCTCAGTGCCAAAAGTGAGTAAGTGCAATATCTGCCGTGTGTAGCTGCCATGTATAGTTGAGTACAATACACTGTGTGTAAATTGCAAAATGTTCACAGGGCAGCTATTGCACTTGCCCACTTCTGGCACTGAGCAGTCAAAATGCCCTAACCAAAGGCAATCAGTAAACACACCAAAAAAACCCTTTTATTGTGGAAAGAGAAATATAATGCATGCACAAGAAACATTTTATTATCTTGTAGAATAATATTACATTAAGTATTTCTTTCAGAAAGTCTAGGCAGGGCCTAAATACAATTTACTTATCAGATGAATAACAAACCTTAAATAATAGCCTTTAGAACACAAACAGTTTCCACAACACTATTACCATCCACATGTCCAAAAAAAAAAAAAAAGTTTCCATAGGAATTTACTTGTTACAGCATTTCCCTATTAGTCTAATGGGGTACTAGACAATACCAAGATTCAACTCTCCATGCTCATAATACCTATGTTCTTCCCCAGATTCTTTCCCATTTGTAAGTGACAGACATACATGCAAAATACATGCTTTTCTTTTATAATCCCTTCAAATTCCCATTTCAGCTCATTGTACACCTGACATATAGATTCTTGGATCTTAACACATCATATATAAACTGAGCTCAAAAGAAACTTATAATTTTTCACAAGGTCATATCTTGAAATCCTGTTGAACCAAAATTACACACAGATTTACTTCAATACTCTACTCTTAACACATGTCAGTAACCAAGCAGTTATCCAACTGACACAACAGCAAAATACACTGACATGGGACAGCTTCCTGGACCACATTCACAGCCCAGCCCTGTTTCATGAAAAAAGTGTATGAAAAGCAGAAAGCAGCACAGTTTTATCATCTGTGCAAGGATCGTGTGTGCATTCTCACAGATTTTTTGTCATGGGTACCAAATGTTGGGCTGTGAAAGTGAAGGAAGTCCAGGAAGCTGTCCCATGACAGTGCATTTTGCTGTTGTGTCAGTTGGACAACTGCTTGGTTACTGACACATGTTTTGAGTAGAGTATTAAGGTAATCCTGTGTGTAATTTTGGTTCATTTTGATTGACAGTATTTTAAGATATGACCTTGTGATTCACAAGTTGTAAAAAATTATAAGTTTCTTTTTGAGCTCAGTTTATATATGTGACCTGCTACAACGAAATGAGTATAAAGTTGGTAGTTTCGCGACATCCTGGCTACTGAGTTGATGTTCTTTGTTTGCTGTGCACCTGTACAAGCAGTGGCATAGTGTCATAGGGGCACAGGGGGCAATTGTGCCCCCCCCCCCAATCGATCTGAAATTTTTAAAATCCCATAGGAAAATTGCCGAAAAATGGCTTGTGCCCCCAAATCAGATCTGGTGCCCCCCAATCATGGTCGGTACCCCCCAATGTGATGACCCATGCTACGCCACTGTGTACAAGCCAGTAGTATGTCTTTTGTGAATGGTCCATTAGTAGGCAGGGCATTTTGAAACAACCAACTTACTTGTTTCGTGGTAGCAGGTACAAATGATCTGATCCACTCATGTCTAAGATGGACATTTTGAAATTGAAATTATGGGGAAAACACCAGTTAACTACATTTTGAAAATTCATAACTCGTAAAAAGCAAAGATTAGAAGAAAGATGGCACTTTTAAAAGGTTTATTAATTAATGGCTAAAACTAGCTTGGTATAAGTGACACCACAATTTCAAAAACTCAGGTTCTGGACCAGATTTTGAGGACATAAAAATTAAAATGGGGTCTCTGGAACGAAAATGGGACTTTGTTCAGTCCCCTTTTTGGCAACAATTTCCAAAACTTTATCAGAAATATGTGCTCAGAAATTTGGAGCTAATTTTGCGGTTATTTGGAGGAAACTTTAACCAAAAGCTTCAAAATCTAAAAAAAAACTTGAATATTGTGAAATAAATGTTTCTTGAATTGAATTGAATTGAAATTGAAATATAAAATGGAACTGATCACAGAAACTTGGTATTGGGTTATTTGGAATCTATATGTACGGTATATAAGTCAATCCCTAAAGTATCAAAATGCATTCTGATTTTAACCCTACCAAAATAGACCAAGGCACCCATACTTTTTAGCATTCCATAATTGATAAATCTCATAATTATACTCACTCCTGATGAGTAGACCGTCGTCTATATACATGTGGATGTACAGAAAATAAACATAATAATACAGATGTGAGACAAAGGTGCAATCTAAAAGGTGGTGTATGGGTGTGTGTATAGGCAGGGCTTTGTGCATTGCAGGTAGGGTTGTGAAGGGGTGCATCCCCGCTACTCAGAAGGCTTGGGGTGGGAAGGAACACCCACTTAATCAGAAGGCCAGCTAGTCAAGAGCTTGGCCTAATGGGCTATTCCATTTAAAATCCACACTACCCCCGTGGAAGATTTAGCTAAAGTATGCCACAGAGGGAGTATGAGTTTCTAATAGAATCGACAATTGGGTAACTTCCATTTGAAATACTCACTCCAGTTGTGGAAGATTTAGGTAAAGCCATAATACAGGGGTAGTATAGGTTTCAAAATGATTAACTCTGACCAATTATAATTGAAAAACTTAATCCCACTGTGGATGGTATTTCCAAAATCTTCCACAGGGGTAGTGTGGATTTCAACTGGAATAGCCCAATAGGTTGGGAATATCATAGGCAAATATAACTGGTCAAAATAAAGGAAATAGTACAGAAATATGTACTGCTGGTCATATTTCAAAATTGTACCTGTAATTTTTGAAGTAGGGTGGATGCAATTAACTCAAGGTCATTAATATCTCACAATTGACCGCAATTGTTCCATCATAAATACCCTGCGCGAGCTGTGCATCAAACAAACTGCGCGAGCACTCAGTTGCCGTATTTGCACAGACTGTTATACGCACTTTTGTTATTGGTCATCCTGTTTTAGCCTGTTCCATTTTTGGAAAGGGAAAATGAAAAAAAAAAATTTTTACAAACTTTTGAGGAAAATGAAAGTCAAGGTTATGATCAATGACGTTAATAACTTTGCATCGGTAATATATCGGGGATTGTGAAAACATTTCCTTTGGACCTCGGAATATTCCTCTGTATATTCCTCAATTCCAAAGGCAAAATGTTTAGATTTTTCACAATGCCCTCCAAATAACTGATGCGCAGTTGTTAACCTCTTTAGCATTAAATGCATTATGTCAGTGGGCTTAACTCAGAGTGGCATTTATTGGCTTGGGGTTTTCCCTGATTGGCTTTAGCATCTAAATTCTTCACAGAGAGAACACTTCCGCAGACCTCATTTTGGTCATTTAGATGCCCATTAAGAACCTAGATCAGGACCAGGTGCTTGTTCCTAATCCAAACATTAAATCAAGTCAAAAAGCCATTAGCCATCTTCCTGGAGGAGATGAGCATCATCATTACCGCTCTTCCTCTAACAGGTGTCAGCCAATGGGCTATTCCAGTTGAAATCCATACACCCCTATGGAAGACATGTCCTTAATCAAACACACAGGGAATGTGAATTTCAAATATGGTTACTTAAAGCCAAATGTACGATCTTATAATATGAAATTGGTTAATTTTTTTCAAACCTGATTTTTTTGCATATTTGTAATGTTTACACATGTCCCAACTTGCACCTAAATGGAATCGGCCAAATTTGTTGTCTTTGTAGGTCAACAGAGCAAAGTTTGACATATTATCATAATTTCTAAAATTATGATAATATGTCCTCCCATAGAACTATGTGTTAAATGGCCAAAATAACAAGTGGGGTTTCTTTCACTTTACCTTCTTATTTCAACCTAAAATGGACAGCAACCCTTCTCGTCAGTTATTACTAATATTATTTCAACATTTTGAATAAAGAATAACAAAATCAAAATTTGACGATAATCGTACATTAAGGCTTTAAATGGGCGACTCCATTTGAAATCTACACCCTGTGTGTGGAGGATTAAGGTCATGTCTTCCACAGGGGATGTATTTCAACTAGAAGAGCCTATAAATTATTTAATCGCCACTGTGATTACTATAAATGTGCTTTCCACTCCACTTTACATGTCTTGATTGTTCCACTCTCTATTTTAGAGTTTTGTAAATGAGTTTAGGCTTTTTTATCATTCAGCATGTTTCTACTGAGCAAATGGTTGATGGTGAGTAAGAGGTAATTCGGGGTGATGCGAGGAATACGTAGAAACAGCCCCAGTGGAAACAGATCTGGTGAAGTGTGATGCGGGGTGATGCGAGTGAACCACACTGTCAACTGTCAACCACCTTTTGAGGTGGTTAAGGGGTACTACACCCCTGGCCAATTTTGTGCCTATTTTTGCATTTTTCTCAAAAATTAGAGCACCTTGCTGACAAGTAAGATATGTATAATATAGGGGCAAGGACTGCAACTACTGCACTGAAAATTCAGCAACTCAAGGCAAGTAGTTATTGATTTATTGATCAAATATTGGTTTTCCTCATTTTTGACTGTAACTCCACAACTGTTGTCTGTGCTGAAATAAAATTGCCAGTGCAGTAGTTGTAGTCCTTGCCCCTATAATATACATATCTTATCTGTTACCAATGCGCTATAATTTTTGAGAAAAATTGGGCAGGGGTGTAGTACCCCCTTAATTAATAGTGTTGAATACGCAATGACGTTCGCAATAGAAACAGTTCAGGTGACGATTTAGTGGGTGACACCGGAAGTCACATACTACAATACAGTGCAAATACTGTCAAATTTGACATGAATTTAGTTAAATTTGACATGGATTTAGTCAATTTGACATGGATTTAGTCAGATTTGACATGGACTTAATCAAATTGGAGATAGATCTAGTCAAATTAGATCAAGGAAAGTGATCATGTGACAAGTGACCTTCGCTGGCTTTGATAATAGCAGGGCGTTAATAGCTTCGTTCGAGCTTCGTTAATTTTCATGAAATGTTTACAGTGCAATGTCTTCTTTTGGTCTTCGTTCAGCGTAATGTGTACGCATGCTTAATTAGTTAATCAAGATTAACTTATCTTCGTCGAATGAAGAAATTTTCTAATGTGAACAGGGTCCATGAAAGACTTTTATAGAAGTAAATCTTTGGAATTTAGAGAGTATTTAGAGTAGTTTTTATAAATGTGTGTAAATTGGGACATATTTTAGCCATAAACTTGCTTAGAGGCAACATTTGGTTTACATTTTATGAGTTAGGGGGTATATTTGCTAGCATATGTTGAAACCTGTTTATGGGGTGTTGTTGAGAACAAATTTGACCATGTACGTGTACACGATCATACTTGAGTAACCTCAGACAGTGGCGTAGCCAAGGGGAAAGGAGGCAAAGGGGGGCAGCTTCCCCCTGTGAGAAGTTTTGCCTCCCCTCTTGCCCTCCCCTGTGGAATGCTAGCCACCCCTGACAATTAAGATTTATATACCTTTTTGTATTTTATAGCCCATTTTTGACAATTTTCATCAACCTCCCCCCCCCCCCCCCTTGAAAGTTGTCTTTCCCCCTCACCCCCTTTGCCCCCTCTGAAAAAGTTCTGGCTTTTGGGCTCATCATGTCAATTAAAATGTACGTACCTGAGTCAGTAAGAGCAGCAGCAAAGATACCAGCAACAATATGAAAGAGAAAAAAGAAACAGATAAAAATGAACATTACTTTGTGTTATGGTGTCGTGAACACTACATTACATGTTTTATTCTTTTAAAATATAGCCCCGGCCCCTTAACTCAACACGAAAGTTGACAATCATGAGAGTTACCAAATCTTTCGAAGGCTTCCTTTGCAATGATTTTTTATCAAATTTACCCCCCTTTTCATGCAAAATCAAGGACAAGATTTGGCCCAAAACAACCCCTTTTGGGGGTTTTCAAACACCCCTTTTCAATGATTAGAATTTCAAACACCCCTTATCAATGACACTAAATATTGACATAAAATTTCTGGATTTTCTCAAGTACCCCTTTTATCTAAATTTCGCAGACAGTGCAAATTAAATACCCCTATTTTGCTGATTTCACTGTCAAATTTCATGGACAGTGCAAATAAAATACCCCATATTTTGCCAATTTCGCTGTCCTTGCTACTGGTAAAAAATAACCCCTTTTCCACGCAAATTTGGTAACTCTCATGGTTGTCAACTTTTGTGTTGAGTTGGGGGCCGGGAATATATCTTGTATATATCTAATATGTCAAAAGAGTGAGCTAATCCAACACAGTCCAAGTGTTGAGTCCAAGTATTGATTATAACACTGTACAGTGGTGTACCGTGGCCGCTCCTACCCCGGGGGGCTGACAAAAATTCCATTTTGCCGCCCCTTCCTCAGCAGCTCGAAAAGGTTGACCCAATTTTTTTCGTGGTTTGAAAAAGTGAAGTTCTTTTTGCCTTCGTTTGGCTGCCCCTTCTTCCGCCACCCCTTCGTTTTGGCGGCCCCTGCTTTTACCCCGGGGGGCTCACGCCCCCAAAGCCCCCCCTCAAATATGTGCATGCTGTACAAAGCATAGGAAGAAAGACTATGAGATAACATAATAATGGTTGCAATAGGATTTGAACTGTTCACATGAGACCAAATTTTAACCAAAATCCTGACATAAAAATTGTTGACAGACACACACACTGACTGACAAACACCCCGATACACTTGGTGTGATGCCATAAGGTCTTTTTCCTTCGGCGACCTAAAAATGCTCAAGATTATACACAGATCAATACATAAAAACGAATATCTCATAAACCACTTAAGGCATTACATTTAAATGTCAACATAAATGATCACTCAGTTTTTTAATAACCATTCCTGGTGATTCATCAAACTTTATTTCATTACTGAGCTTACACAAACATCTCAACTACAGGATATACCAAAATGATTGGTACCCACTCGTTTCCTTTATCTTATTACTTTAAAGTTATATGATGTACAATTTCTGTCAAATTTTACTTATTTTATTCTTCGCCAAAACTTAGGAAATAATATTAGTATCAACTGCCACAAAGCACTCAATCAGGGCAAGGAGATGTGAGTGCAATATTGTCTTTTTTTTAAATTAAGAGCAAAATTCTTGGCAACCCATCTCCCACATAATTATCTCTATAAAATTAACAGATCAACAGCACCTTCATTCTTTTTTAAGTTTCACATTTTCAAAAATTATGAATCCTGTATTATTAAAATCTTCACACTCTAATTTCATTTTGCTATCAATGTGCGATTGTCTTTACAACCAATAGTCTAAGCCCTATCATCAGTACAATAAGTAACAATTAATATGATTGGTCAACAATTAATTAGCCAATGCCAGCTAACGACTCAACTATGAATTGAATTTCAGTGTGGGACGTGACCATGAATCATCATCTTGCGTCAAACTTACCCATCCACCCAGAGTCACAAGTTGCCTGTTACCATGCATGGTAACTAATGACAAACCCATCATTCAGTAAGAAGAACACACCTATGATTATCTCTAAGAATAACTGCCACCCATAATGCAGTATTCCAGTTGAAATCCATACACCCGGCCCTATGTATCATCATCATCATCATCATCATCATCATCATCATCATCATAATCATCAGAGTTCAGCTGCAGCAGAACTAGTAAACACACGCTGACCATAACACTGGGTTGACACTGGTCATGCTGGTGGATTTATAGGGTGCACAATAGTAATAAATTTCCCTATAATTTGTGTACAAAATGACCTCTATTCAAATGCCTACCTACCTTATACGAAGCGACTCAATTTTTCAAAGTGATGTTTTCCTGACAGACAAACAAACAAGTAAACAAACTGAATGAAATATATTGGTGACCAATTTGAATTTTTGAGCTACTGGGCCACATATACAATACAATTTTTTCACCTAATTTTCAAAATAGAAGCACTTGTGATTTTACCTAGAAGCAGCCGGTTTGAGAAATACATGAAAAATGGGAATAAAAGCCCACAATCTTTCCCAATCTTGGCAGATGCTTAGATTCAAGCCTACATTTATTATCTGGCACAAATTGTTCCCAAATTCAGCATAATGTTTTTTGTTTTTAATATTGATTTATAGGTGGGTAACTTTTACCGAAATGTAAAAACATCACAGATCAGGACGAGAGCCCCCAAGAGACATTATTTGGTGATGTGAAATCTATATACTTGAAGAGATAATTGAGAAGTAGACTGTGTGTGTATCGTAGACTTGTATTTATGAATACACATTCAGGTCATCTCAGTTGAAATTCGCACACTCTCACTGTCATGACTTCCATAGGGTGTATGTATTTTAACAGTAACAGCCCAATGTGGTACATCATTCAAGGAGCGTTGATAATCAGTGTACTTGACTTTAGAGTCACAAATACCATGTTACCATGGCAACTGATTAAAAAGAACACACCCATAATTTGTCTCCAAAAATAGCAACTATCTATCACTTTAATTCAATAAGACTCTTACAGAAACTTATTTACCTGAACATATAAACCTATGCCCATAGTTTGCTGATTAAGATGAGCAGAGATGTAGTCAGCCATAATGTGTCATAATTCAAAACATTGACATTTTAAAGATGACTTCTGACATCATTCATATGAACTGAATTCAAATAATTCAGAAGTCACTAATGGTCAACAAAAGAGCAATAGTCTATCACGACAGGACTTCTTCTGATGAAGATGTGTGTCATATATCAAAAATCCAAGGTTTAAAATTAAATTGATTGTGCTGAAAGTCAGTTTAAACTTGTGGAAACTGTTTGTCCCTAGCATGTATGAACTTGTATTTGAAAAACATTAATCTTAAAGTAAATAGTTTGTAATAAGAATTGGAACATATAGTACAGCTCTTACACATATGTCTTAATATCTGTAGAGAGTTGCGCTGAGTGCAATCTGAACATCACCAATGAACAGCCGGCAAATTTAGTAGAGGGGAGCGTGGCCTAGCGGTTAAGGCATTGGACTGTGAATCCAAGGGTCGAGGGTTCGAATCCGAGGTCCGCCTGAGCTCGGCTGGCTCTTAGTGTCCTTTTGAGCAAGGCACTTCAGCTTAGTGCTTCGGAGGGCACTTTAAGCCGTCGGTACCCACCCCCAGTAAAAGCTGATAATTTTACTATCTGATACGCTACTGTCTATATTGGAAACACTGAATGCATAATACATGTGTGTGTTTGCTAGTGGTGTAGCAGATCTACATGCCCTGTAGTCACATCCAAAAGTCCTCCTCATGGTACCCAGCAACCTTATCAATTCTCAAATACCTCATCCAAGTTGCACAATTTGACACTTTATGCTCCTCACTCCATCTTCTATTAGGCATTTGAGTGCAGGTATATTGGCTATGAGATTTATTGCAGTGTTAATATTTGAAATTAAAAAGAAGGAGGAGAAGATATTAAAGAAGTAAGAAGAATAAAGAAGGAGGAGGATGGGGAAAGGGAGTTGGAGACTAGAATAGATATAGGAAAGAAAAAAAAGGAAGGAAGGAAGGAAGGAAGGAAGGAAGGAAGGAAGGAAGGAAGGAAGGAAGGAAGGAAGGAAGGAAGGAAGGAAGGAAGGAAGGAAGGAAGGAAGGAAGGAGAGGAGAGGAGAGGAGAGGAGAGCACACTCTCAGAACATTGGATAAAAAATGAATGGGCAGAAAACAGTTGGTTAAAAAATGCCCAACAATGGTTAAGATTCTTGAAGTTGGGCAAAATACAGTTTAATACATGGTTGGTCAAACCTGTCAATATGGTATTTACACAATGTTGGGCCAACCATGGTCACATGGTGTTCCTTTGCGAACTGTGATTGGTCATTGTATTGGGCAAAAATGTATTTCAGAAAACAAGATGGCCGATATGAGTGGATTGCTGCAAAGCTGTGGATCGGGGTCTTCAAGATCTGTTGGAGACATTTGAAGGTAGGAAATTATATTATAAAGTAAATCATTTCATCGGGTATAACACTTAGTTTAAGTGTGTGCGAGGCCGAGACTGTGAGCAAGACTTACGATGCTTTATCGACGACAACTACCACCACAACCGGTGGTCTTGCTCACAGTCTGGCCTCGCACACACTTAAACTAAGTGTTATACCCGATAAAATGTTTATAATATAATTTCCTACCTTCAAATGTCTCCAATTGGTTAAAATATGAACAATGAAATGAACTTCCCATTCATAGTGTTTAACCAACTATTGGTTATATTTTGCCCATTTTGCCCAACATGCTTTGCCCAACTGGTTGGTTACCGTAATGTTAACCAGTAGTTGGTTAATGTTTTTAACCAACCTGTGGTTGATTGTTAACCAACCCAGGTTGGTTAACAATATAACCAACTGTTGGGCTGTTCACCTGTAAATACATGGTTGGTTAAAATTTTAACCAAGTTGGTTAAAAATTTTTAGAGAAGAGAAGAGAAGAGAAGAGAAGAGAAGAGAAGAGAAGAGAAGAGAAGAGAAGAGAAGAGAAGAGAAGAGAAGAGAAGAGAAGAGAAGAGAAGAGAAGAGAAGAGAAGAGAAGAGAAGAGAAGAGAAGAGAAGAGAAGAGAAGAGAAGAGAAGAGAAGAGAAGAGAAGAGAAGAGAAGAGAAGAGAAGAGAAGAGAAGAGAAGAGAAGAGAAGAGAAGAGAAGAGAAGAGAAGAGAAGAGAAGAGAAGAGAAGAGAAGAGAAGAGAAGAGAAGAGAAGAGAAGAGAAGATGTCAATCTTAATAAAAATCAATTCAAGATGAACCCATTAGAACTTAACAGTGCAGTTTCTTACATGTCTAATAGGTCTGTCACATTACGACGGACTGGATCAACGTACATCACCGAATACAAAAATATTTTATTCGGTGGAAAAATCACCAGTCCGGCAGAAGATTCGGTGAGATTCGCTAATAATCCTGCAGGTGTTTTATATTCAACGTCCAACAAATGACCGGCGAATCCGTCGCATGTGGCACCAACAGGGATGTCCACCCTATCAGAAAAGTGGGGGAGGAGAGGGTGTTTGAGAGGGTTTGTGACCCCTTAGAGGCAGTGACGTAGCAAGCACTTTTTCAGAGGGTGAACAAAGAGCTCAAAGTGGGGAAAGACAACTTTTAAGGGGGGAAACTTTGACGAAAATGGTCAAATATTGGCTAATACGTACAAAAGGGCTACAAATCTGATATATCAGGGCAACCAGCGTCCGGGGCAATAGAGGTGAGAAACCTTTGGACAATGAAGGCCCAATTGAAGCCATTTGTCATTTTTTGGATAAATTTTAGCACTATTATTGGGTACTATTTTAGTTTGAAACAGCCGCAAATTGGTGAAACGAAAGCCTAATTGAAGCCATTGAAAAGTTTTCACCATTATTGTATTATAAACAATTGTTTTAAAAATAACATGTGGATGTCCATAGCAGAAGCAAAAAGGAAGACTTGTCCATTTTTCAAAATGAAGGTCCAATTGAAGCCATTTGCATGGGACTGTAGGGCCTATTTACATTATTAGGCCTAGGCATATTGTGTAAAAATTTACTTTTAAAAATGAAAAATTTGGAAAATTGTTTTTGGTGCATCATTTTTACACTATTATTGCCTTAAACAAAAAACAAAGAAGGCCCGAACTGAATTTGCAAAATTTAAAATGTTACACTGATCCACTGAAGACTTCAGACTCGTAATTTCAGGTAAAGCATGCATGGATTGATTAGCACTACTTTCGGGCTCTGTTGCTATTAGTATCGCGCTACGCGCTCGGTTCCTCGCGCTACGCGCTCGCTAAGTCCGTGAGGGCCACAGACTGCGGCTAGGATTGATATGTTAAAGTCAGTAATAGACCTAAGTCCGTCTTAAATAGGCCTACTGACTTTGGTAACAAAATGTCACGGGCCCTACATATCGACGGGCCAGCAGTAATTTTCACAGGCTTTTGGGCCAAGGAACCACATTAATTTTAAGCACTGCCTATAATAATCACAGGCCTATACTTAGGCTTACTACTATCCTGGGCCTACTCAATAACGCATAATTTAACCTTTTCCATGTTTTCTCTTCTTTTTCTTTCTTGTCAATCACTAAAACTGGTAGGAATTTGATATTGCGTCCTCTACCCTTCAGAAAGTGCCCTCCTCAATACTACTTACATGCATAGGCCTACTAAATTACGTGCAATTTAACTTTTTCTTCTCTTCTCTCTTCCATTTTTCTCACTTTCTTTTCTTTTCTCTCCTTTCCCCTTTTTCTACTTGTCAGTCACTAAAGTACTGGGGAAATATGATATTACGTTACACCCTTCAGAAAGTCCCCCCATGATCGATGCACATGTTCGCCATAGGCCTACATCCGGCACAAACACCTAGTCCTGCGGTATATAAACGAAAGAATAACGAACAAACCCAGGGTATATATACAGAGCAGTACGAACACACATCGGACAACTTCCGAACATGTGTATTCGGCACACTCCGTTTCAAGTTTTGTGCATGCACAAAACTTGAAACGTATTGTCGACGGACTAAACAAACATCACCTAACACGAAACGCATTTGGCGGATAATAGCAGGACATATGAAGAACGTAAATCGAACATTGACGAACACTAACGGATTTGCTAAAATACCATCCGTTTCTTATACGGAAGACCGATCCGGTGTAGTGTTACACTAAGACGGTCTGGGTCAACGGTCTGGGTCAACGTACATCACCGATAATCTTCACAAACGTACATCACCGAATGCAAAAATATGCTATCCGGTGGTGAAGGCCTCACAGGAACGTATTTGCAACGAACACGGGCCAAGTGCAACGAACAAAGAACGAACATGAACGAAAGGAGAGCGAGAACTCCGGCAATATGCAGCACCATACGAACACACATCGGATAAATACCGAACATGTGTATTCGGTACACTCCGTTTCATGCACAAAACTTGCCGACGGACTTAACGAGCATCACCTAACACGTAAACGCATTTGGCGGATGATAGCAGGACATAAAAAGAACATAAAAGCGATCATTGACGAACAACAACGGATTAACTAAAATACCATCCGTTTCTTGTACGGAAGACCTATTCGGTGTAGTGTGACAGGCGCATAAAGTAGCTTAACCCTAACAGGATGAACTACAAAATACTACTTGATATATGCGCTGTTCGTGCATGCATCTCACATGGTGTGATGACGCAATCGCCCTAAGTGATATATAGGCACGTTTTTGCTGGCCAGCGAAGCCCAAGACCCGTGGTAAAGTGTCGCCAACCCAGTGCTTGGCATGCGAGGGGTCTCGGGTTCGAATCCCACCCAGAGCAAACAACTTCTTTCTTTGTTTTCTCTCTTTATTCCTTCCTTCTTTCCCTTCCCGTCGCCAAAAAGCCCATAAGCGGTTAGGGTTAAAGTGTTCATATCTGCATGTCCTGGAGTCACATTTAATTGTCCTCCTCATGTGTACGCATGATCGTTCCCAATTTCACGAAAAAAGGGGTTATTTTAAAACTATGTTCGCGAACATTTTATGTTTGCGATGTTTAAAAAATAGGTATGTTTTTGACCACGGTGTACTCAAAATTAAAAAATAGGGTATATTTTTGTGAATCATGATAATGTTGAAATCACATGATGCATCCTATTGGATGTATTTGTATATATTTTTCTGTTATTTTCCTCATTTATATATTAAAAGGACAACAGAGTTCTCCTCAGAAAAGACAATGAATCAGAACAAGTGTTTTTGTGTGTGTTCTTGAAATGTTAAAAAGGGTACTTTTGTAAAAGTGTACTTGAAATGCAAAAAAATAGGGGTATTTTTAAGGCTAATTTGTCCCCGCTTTTGTGTACAATAGGGGTAAAAATGACTAAAATGTTCTTGAAACCGCGCAAAATAGGGGGGTATTTTTGACTTAGGGAACGATCATGTGTTACGCCTTTGAATGTTAAGTGACGACACCGGGGATTAACACTTAATTAATGTTTTAGTGTAGGTATATAGATTATTGATATATAGATTATGGTCGTGTGTCCTGAACTCGCCACCCGTAGCGTTACATGACAAATATTATGAATTTTTCCACCAATCGAGTTTCTAATTAGATTATCTCGACAATCATCAACCCTAAACTAGCAAAAGTATACATTTTTGGAAAGCTGAAGGCATAAGCAATTCAAATATACACTATTCAACTCATTATACAGGGTGACCTACAAGTTATATAGGGTGAAATAACTGGAAGTAAACAACATTCATTTGGTTAGACGATATGGAGAGCCAACTGACTTTGGAAGAAACCAAAATCACAGCTGTTTGGTAATCTCGGAATATAGGGTGTCCCAAAGTATGCTAGATTTTTTTACAATTCAACATATTTTGAACTGAAACATTTTGCCCCTAATCCATACAGAAAAAATAAGTCCATATTTAGATTCCTCATCAAATTTCCCTTCAGAAAATCTATACTTTGACTATGAGAGGATAAGTAATTAAAATTTTACAGTAACTTTTAGATTTTGAAGACATCTGCATTACTTACTACAGTGTTTAATATGACAACGGGTAGTTTTGTATGGAAAAGTTTGTATTTTCTAGACTAAACCAATCATAAATGATTAAAAACAATTAGTAGAATTGTTTATTTGTAAGGTCATGAGTCTTTTAGATGCTAAATAGAGTCCAAATCCAATTTACAGCCTTTACAGAAGCAGATTATGCACTAAATATATCGATCCCATAGAGTTTGTGTGTACCACATCCCCCACCTCCAGTCACATCCCCCACCTCCGCCCATTCTGAATTCTATGAAGCACAGTGTCAGTATTAAAAAAGCCAAAGTATTTCTTTTTTACATTGTTGAAATTGCATTTTATTTAGCAATAAAATGAGACCACAGGCATGACAATAACTTCTTACTTGACAGAGATATCATCATTTAATTTGAGTCGACTTTGGCAAAATGTATAACGTCGCCACCTTTTTTGAGTGTCGAGTTTAAGACACACAACCTTATATGAAATTCAGGGAGTGTATTAATAAAGAAGGAGAAAGAATTAAGAATAAGGAGGAGCAGCAGGAAACGCAACAGGAGGAAGAACTAAGAAGAATAAGGACGAGTGGGTTGGAGAATAAGAAATAAGAAAGAAACAAATGAATGAAAAAGGAACAGAAAGAACAGTTATCTCAATAAAATCAATTCAATATTAAACCCATTGGAACATAATAGTCCCGATAATAGTACAATATCTTGCATGTCTAATACATAAAGTGTTGAGATCTACATGCCCTGTAGTCATATCCAATAGTCCTCCTCAAGTTACCCGGCAACGTTATCAATTCCAAATTACCTCATCAAAGTTTCATGATTTGACACTTACTGCTCGCATCTACATCTACTGTTAGACCTTTTAGTGTACAGAATTACCAACTGATCTGGCAAATATATAACTAAATGGTTTTCTTTGCATTGTATATGGGTTCAACAAAGGCTTTTTATCAGCATTAATGGTGTCAAACAAACATGAACATGAATGAGCACGTTTTTTTAGCAAGTTAACATCATATTCGACCATCTTAGCTTGAAAATTACACAATTTTTTATTCTTCACATGCATTTGTTCTACTTTAACTTAACATCATACAGGGGTGTCCAAATAAAAACAGAACCCTCATTGCACCCTCTTTTTCTCCCATTTCTGAAAAGCTAATCAAATATATTTTGGTATGTAAAGAAACCTCGATTCGTTAGCGTTAATAAACTGAAAGAAATAATTCAATCGGCTCACAACTTTTGAAGATATGCTCTTTTAAATAAAAGGAACCAGTTTTTCACTCTGTCCACAGAGGAGGTTTGGCTACTTCAAGAGCTGATTGAATTAATTGTCTTGGTTTATTAAAGCTAACGATTTAAGGTTTCTTTACATACCAAAATTAATTTGATCAACGTTTTCAGAAATAGCAGAAAAAGAGGGCGCAATGAGTGTTCTGTTTTTATTGGGACACCCTGTATAATATATGACCTGATCTGATCCACTCAAGCCAAAGTCAGAAATGTTGAAAAATGACTTGAAAACTGATGCTAAGTGAATCCCAAGGTCTCTTGAAGACATCCTATTTTCTGTGCACAAGGTCCTTCCTATACAGGTGAATCCCGGGGAGGGCACTCACATTTCCCAGCTATACGGGTATGTGCCGCGGTGACGACCCCCTTTTTAAGAGCCGCTAGCCATTCCTTAGACCCTCTGAATTCATTGATTGTCGCTCTATAAGCCCCGAAAATTTTCTAGCCGTTCCATAGATTCTCAGATCACCGCTCTCCGTTCTCATTAAGCATCTGCGTGTTTTCTGTCCTACTATTTCAAGCCCAAAAGCTACTTTTGCGCACGGTTGTTTGATGTATATAGTATTGGCTTCATTATTAACTAAATGCAAACTATAGATGGCGCTATTTATCCTAAATCATATTTCTTAATTTGCAAGGGTAGGCGATCAATACTGCATTTAAAACAGATGGAATAGGTGAAACAAGCAACAAAGAAATTTTATAAACATATTTTCATCAAAAAATAAAAGAAATTATTTGTGTTAAAAGCTTGAAAGAGTAATTTTTAGTAACTAAATAGCGCCACCAATTTTGTCATAAATAGATACAATTTATAGACAAAAAGCTTTAAAATATGCTGTAAAAGTGAATAATTTTGTAAAAGAGGGGAAATTTAAAGTTGAAAATGACTCAAAAACATTAGCATTTTATCACTTTTAGCCTAAAATTGGGTTATACATGATGTTTGAAAAACTAATAAACGCTCACATCAAACAGCCGTGTGCGAGCCCAAAAGCTTCAAAGGGAATTTTCCATCAATTTATTCCCCCATTGTATTAGGAATAAGGTGAATTTTGGGCTCCTTTTAATAGTGGCAACACTGGTTGGTTGTTTACAAACAGTGATTGCAGCACACCCCTACCAAAAAAAAATTGAGTGCCCCCGACGTGAATGCACATTAAAAGAGTGTATCGCCTGAGTATAACATGTGATGTAAATATCACGATAGTTGTGTCAAGAATAGGTAATATAGGTAATATCCAATACACAAACTAAAGCAAATTAAAAAAAATTGTACCCTTGTGATCATTATGTTATTTGATCATACACTCTATTATAACAGGACACAAATACAAAGATCAATCAAAAATCAAATCAGCACCTGTGGTAACACTGCACTATGCAACCATTTTGATGTTATGTTGCATGTATTCTGTGTTTCAAAATGGTATATTTTACAGTGAGGCGACGAAAAAAAAGAAACCCTGTTCTACGGGCGGAACCTTTAGCCAGAAGTAATAGTTCTGACTCTCATATTCAAAGCTTGTTGTTAATATGTTGGCTAGGTTTTTTATCAACAAGAATCTCATTCATATTGATTTAAGCATGAAATGAAGAGTCACTTAGATCGGGCAGGTCAGTTTTCTTCTTTCACCCAGTTAAGGGATCTGGAATACGCGTTTGAGCATTTCGATAGTATTTTTTGTGGGACATGAGAGCACCTCAGACCTATCGAATTGCATTCTGAATACGAAGCATTTCTTTGTGATATCAAATAATTTTCAATTTTTGAAATTCACGATATAATACAAATTTTATGACAAATTATTAAAATTTGATATTTTTCACATTTTTGATATATAACAGTCCTCGAAGTAAATTTTATAAATCTAATATATATATATATTCTCTAAAGTGTATGTAGCTGGGAGGAAAAGCTGACGATCAATTGAAAATTTTGACCTTTCATATTGAAGATATGCATCTTTTTTGGTGTTTTGGGAAAAAAATCCATATCTTCAATACGTAAAGGTCAAAATTTTCAATTGATCGTCGGCTTTTCATCCCACCTACATACACTTTAAATATAAATCATCAGATTTATAAAGTTTACTTCAAGTACTGTTAAATATCAAAAATATCAATTTTTAATCATTTGCCATACAATGTGTATTACATTGCTAATTTCAAAAATCATTTTTGATATCAGAAGGACATTCTTCGTATTCAGAATGCAATTTGATATGTCTGATGTGCTCTAATGTCCCACAATAAATACTGTCCAAACGCTCATACCCCACCCCTTAATGTTGCAGATTCTGGCCAAAATGTAAGACACAGGTCAATCCTATACAAATCCAAGGATCAGTTTAAGGCATACAATATCATAGCCCTTGGGTATAAGTGTAAAAAATTCAACACTTTTATCTTTTACTTTCAATTTCTATAGTATAAATTTGAATTCAAAGGCAGGCTTTGCTCTTTCACAAGCTTTAGCCAGAAGTATAACTCTGACTTCTCATATTCAAAGCTTGTTGTTTGATAAAGAGTTCTGATTTACCAAAACCAATTGAAGAAATTGACTATTTTCTTACTCACTAGTTTTGTCAGTGAACCACTGACTTTGTCTAAGTTTGCTGTTGTTGTGATGATCCTACAGCTGATGCTGTTTTTTTGGCTAGTTGGAAAGTCAAAGATAAAAGTGTTGAATTTTTTACAGTTATACACAAGGACTTTCTATAGTATAAATCGGAATTCAAAGGCAGACTTTGCTCTTTGACAAGCTTAAGCCAGAAGTATACGCTGGCGAAGTGACATAATAAATCGGATTAACTACCATAGAAATACATGTTGGTGAAAACAATTTTGAACATATATCATGCTGCACTACAAGAAGGTGGCAGTCATCACCTGTGTATGTCTGCAATCATAGATTGAATACAATACTGCTCTTTTTAAAGATATCTTACAGGTGCGAGTGATCAGCATGATATGGTTCAATGCAGAGGTATCGAACGTAAGAGTGCAGTGTGCTGTTTCGTTCAAAAATTGTTTTCACCTATTGCTTTGTAGTTATTCTGTTTATTACATAACTTTGTCAGCGTATAGCTCTGACTTCTCATATTCAAAGCTTGTTGTTTGTTAAAGATGTGTTTTTTTGCTCAGTCTTGTCAGTGAACCAGTGACTTTTTCAAAGTTTGCTGTTGTTGCGATGATCCTACAGCTGATGTTGTTTGTTGGCTAGTTTTTTATCAATAACAAACTTATTCATATTGATTTAAGCATGAAAAGAGAAGTCATCGACCGTAGCATGTCCGTTTAACCCAGTTAATTTTAGTCTAATGTTGCAGATTCTGGCAATGTAAGAGAGAGGTCAATCTTATATACTGGAAAACAAATCCAAGGATCAGAGTGGTTAAGGCAAATAGCCCTTGGGTAACACTTTAAAAGGCAGTTTCATGGGCTTTGTTCTTATATTAGAAAGTTGTGAAGCTTTAGGCAGAAGTATATAGCTCTGACTTCTGCGATTCATATATGTGACACGAAATTAACGTAAAGTCGCAAGTTGGTAGTTTCGAGACGTCCTGGCTGCTGCGTTGATGTTCTTTGTTTCACATGCACCTGTTCAAGCCAATAGTATGTCTACACACTACTGGCTTGTACAGATTCGCAATCAACCAGTGGCGGCACTACTGAGGGGGCAAGGAGGCATTCCCCCAATATATTTCTTGCCCCCCTGTTTGCCCCCCAACTTTTGAGGCAAAAAACCCAAAATTATGTACATTTCCACTTTTTGCGGCAATTTTGCCCCCCCCCCAAGAAATTCACTTTTCCCCCCAATGCCCCCCCCCCCCCCGAAAAAATTCCTGCTGCCGCCACTGAACTCAACATAGAACATCAACTCAGTAGCCAGCATGACTCGAAACTACCAACTTGCGACTTTACACTCATTTTGTGATAGGTCACATGCTTTTGTTGGATGGCTTATATTCAGAGGATGATTTAAGCACTACCCACTACCCCACTGGCTTTACTGTGCAGCAGGTGAGCAGTGTGAGTAACATGACACAGTTGCTTTGCTATGCTGCATAGGATTTGAAAAGTAAAGTGACAGTTGAAACTCTAGTGATAACACTTTCGCATTGCATGATGGGGCTTCCTTAAATCATCCTCTGGCCTATATTTATCAACAAGAATATCATTCATATTGATTAAGGGAAAAAAAAGAGAAATCACTTAAACCGTGACATTTCCATTTTCCCTCTTTTTCTTTGTATAGCTTATAGTATAAAAAGTAAGACACAAGTCAATCCCCTGCAACGAAAAGCAAATCCATCAATTACATATAATACAGCCCTTGGGTCAGTGTACAAAATTGAACGCTTCTTTCTTTGATTTGAATCTTTGTGCCTTTAAGTCCTTTTATCTCACTTAATTCAAGTTTATCTTTGCAGCTTAGTATACAGCATAAGAAGTAAGACAGGTCAATTTATACCAGAAACAGATCCAGTGATCACACCAGGGGTGGGTGTGTATATTTCTAAGTGCCTCCAAATGAGGACCTACATATGGATACACACCATACAACGAGGACACACCTCCAAACGAGGACATCCTCGGTTTGTTACTATGACCAGGATGATGTAAATGATGCAAATATGCATATAAGATAGCATATAAGATAGGTCCCCCATAGGGGGGTATAGGACTGGTCTCAGTTGGATAGTAAGTTGTCTGGTGTGTCTGTGTGAGGTCCATGGTGTGTCGATTAAAAACGGGTGTGTGAATCCTCGGTTAGATCCTTGTTAAGTCGAGGTCCTTGTTTGGAGGTATTTACAAACAGGGGTGTGTGTGTGGGGGGGGTAATTAGTACAATAGACCATACAAGGATGTGCAACAAACATTTTATGTATTTAGGCAATTCAATGAACCCCTTTTTCTAGCCAATTTTGGCATGGGGTCATTTTGTTTCTGCCAAATAGTTCCAATTTTACTCCACTGTAGCCAGATTTTCAGACAAAGTTGATTTTCATGTTGTTTTGATTTTAATTGACTTCCTGAAGCAACCCTTAATTCTTATTTATTCTTGGCCTTGTCTCTTGAATCTATTTAGCGAATTAGGTTAGAGTGATGGGGTATGAAGCGTTTGGACAGTATTTATTGTGGGACATTAGTCATTAGAGCACATCAGACATATCGAATTGCATTCTGAATACGAAGAATGTCCTTCTGATATCAAATAATTTAGATTTTTTGAAATTCGCAATGTAATACACATTTTACAATGTTTTATGGCAAATCATTAAAAATTGATATATTTGATATTTAACAATACTCGAAGTAAACTTTATAAATCATATACTTGAAGTGTATGTAGATAGGATGAAAAGATGACGTTCAATTGAAAATTTTGACCTTTCGTATTGAAGATATGGATTTTTTTCCCCAAACACCAAAAAATATTAGGTCTTTTGGGGAAAAAAATCCATATCTTCAATATGAAAGGTCAAAATTTTCAATTGATCGTCGGCTTTTCCTCCCAGCTACATACACTTTAAGAATATATCATTAGATTTATAAAACTTACTTCGAGGACCGTTATACATCAAAAATATGAAAAATATCAAATTTTAATAATTTGTCATAAAATTTGTATTATATCATGAATTTAAAAAATGAAAATTATTTGATATCAGAAAGACATTCTTCGTATTCAGAATGCAATTCAATGTCTGATGTGCTCTCATGTCCCACAAAAATACGGTCGAACGCTCAAACGCTCATTCCAGATCCCTTAATTCTTATTTATTCTTGGCCTTGTCTCTTGAATCTCTTTAGCGAATTAGGTTAAGAGACATTAAGTCTATCTAAAGTAATAGCATATCTTGGAATGATAGAAGACACTGTTTAATGATTGAGATTAGGTCTTGTTATCAATTTAGGTCAGAACATCAAAAAAAGACTAACAAATGGCAAGGAAATTTTCAAAAAAAACCTTTTTATCATGAAATGTAAGAAATAACTCATTTTATTTGGCTAATTTAAATTCAAACATATGTAAATAGCGCCCTCAATTTGAACATAAATGTACAGTTTATAGAATAAAAATTATCACAAAAAGCAGGAAAAGATGAATAATTAAGTGTGATAGCTGCTGTTGGTATTGTCCAGGTCTCGAATTGAACATTATATAATTTTGTTAGAAACCTCAATAAATGATCACTTCAAGCAACTAAAAAGAATTAAACATATTCTTCAGGTTTGAACTTGAAACCAAGTTAACGCATGGTTGTTTGATAGCATGTAAAACTACGTCATTTTAAAGAAAAATTGAACACTGATGGCGCTATTTATCTGAAATCGTGTTTTCGTCTTTACAAGTTGTAGACACTGGTATAATGGGATTCAAACATCAGAAAAAGAGTAACAAATAACAACGAAAGTTTCAAAAGACTTTTTATCATGAAATGTTAGGAATTATTTGGCTAAATTTAAAATATATGTAAATAGCCCCCTCAATTGGCGCCCAAATATACAGTTTATAAAATAACAAAATAACTCAAAAAAGCAGATAAAGATGAATGAAGTTGGAAAAGAAACAAAAATCTATGTTAAAAAGAGCTGGAAATACCTGTACATATTAGTGTAAAATTTGTTGGTATTGTCCGGGTCTAGAATTGAACATTATATGTTTTGTTAGAAAATTTAATAAATGATCACATCAAACAACCGTGAACGACACATGACTCATTCTGCTTCAACCTCCATTCTCTTGCTCGCTCTAGCAGGTTGTCTTTTTTCATCAAATTTCACCACCTCTCCAAGTTGAATAACCGGTGTGATATACAAGTGTGAGTTACAACTAAAATGTAACCCCACACAAGTAAAATAACAGGCAAAGGTGGACTTAGATGTTGGTAATCAAGTCCTAGGGTTATTTAACACTCCCAATTCATGCATTTTAAATTTGTTTTCAACACCATCTTGCATTATATATTTCTGTTATTCTAGGACCTTTTAACCTCAGATTCAATTGCCAATGAGGATGAAACATAATTGTTTTGAGTCAGTTACTGAAAGAAACTGGTGTGATCTTCAGAGAAATTACCTATTTGACCAGTTTTACCAGTTGAAATCCATACACCCCCTATGGAAGACATGTCCTTAATCTTCCACACAGGGAGTGTGAATTTCAAATGGAACCAGTCATTCAGGTAACCAGGCCCATAGCCAGGGGTACGGGGGTGCAATGCATCCACCCCCCCCCCAAATGCGAAAGGCCCAAAAAGTCCCTTTTTTTACCCAAAGTCCCATTTGCGAGCGTAGCCTTTTTGCCTTTTTGGTCCAAAAATGTCCAAATCTACCCCAGTCCAAATTTTTCAAAATCAGCACCCCCCCCCAATAAATCCTGGCTACATGCCTGCAGGTAACTCCATTTCAAATATACCGTATTGGTCCGAGTATAGTCCCACCCGTTTTTTATGTGAAAATTTTTCACAATTGGGGGGGTGGGATTATACTCGAATTTCAATTTTTTTTTTTTAAGTTTTTTTTTTTTCCGGTTTTGAGTGTCCCTGGACCTAGACCTAGATGCTAGGATCATTCATGGTTGACCTAAAAAAAAAAAAAAAAAAATAAAAAAAATATTTTGTATTTTTAATATGAAAATTGATACTTTGTTTTCATGTCATACTCTATTAATGATTTCAAAATGCAGTGAGTTTGAATTTTTTTTTTTTTTTTTTAGGTCAACCATGAATGATCCTAGTATAGCATCTAGGTCTAGGTCCAGGGACACTCCAAAACCGAAAAAAATAAACTTAAACTTTTTTTACAATTTCTGAAATTTTTCGAAAAATGGGGGGTGGGATTATACTCGAACGTGGGACTATACTCGGACGAATACGGTAATAGCCAAATTTGAAATCAACTTCAATGTTTATTCAGCGGACGCTGGAAACACATGAAAAACAGAAATTAATTCATCTGACTGTTTATACTAGCAAATGAATGCAGTTTGGAAGCAACTAAGTCAAATTAAATTCAATTAGAAAAGGTTTTGTTTCGAATCCTTAAAGCTTATACATGTACCCGCTCAGAAATATTTCAATTCCTTCCTACAAGGAAATCTTGATTGATCTGGTGTTTCTCGATGTTTTTTGAAAGGGCAACAATTTCTGGTCTTGGTGACTTTGCCAACTTTTGTTGTTGCTATTTATTTATAATTCAGTCTCCAATTATAGCAGTTTATTGGTTAAAGGCCCTTTCAGTGATTTCACAGGAACATTAAAAAAAAATTGAAATTTGTCAGAGTTGCTTAGAAATAAAGAATAAGTCTACAGAATTTCATTAAACCACTTTTCCCTGAATACATCGACAAATTAGTCAAAAACAGAAGTTTTAGAAAGGTTTTCTACTTCAACTCAGATCGACTCGAGAAAATCGAGATTTTCGTGACAGTGCGCCACCATCGACTGGAAAAACTTCCTAGTCCAGTGTTTCTAACACGGGGAAGTAGAGTCTAAATTGATTTAAAACAGACGCTTAATTTTTGTAGTAGAAAACAAAATAAGCAATTAAAGGTCACCGCGGCAAACTAACGGTCAATTCAAATATGAAAAACAGTTAAAATTGTGTATTTTGTTTAAAATAGTAGCTACTGATGTAATAAGTAGTAGAAACAATACATAACGCGTGTTGGTACGTGGAGAGTGAGCTTCTTTTCGATCTCGAGTCGGACTTTTGTACTGTCAGTATCAAAAGTCCAGAATCATGCAAATGCTTTATTTTGTCTAAAATACACGGCTTTCGACCGAACCACTAGCAGGCTATGTTAGCACATCTATGCCAATTACAAAGGTACCAAAATCTGAATTTTGATGATTTTTACGATCGTCGGATGAGCAAATCACTGAATGAATCAGTGGCGTGCGCAGCACATTGAAAGTGGGGGCCAGGTTGTTCAGTTCCCCCGAATGGAGTCTGCTTAGGAGCAAATTTTGACGTTTTCCCCGAATGACCAACAAAAGTGGGGGCCATATCCCCCCCCCCCCCTTTGCGCATGACACTGGCCTGGATTTAGTTCCAAGTTAACTTGATATGCATGTCATATTTATATGTAGGTCTATATCAAAATAACACAATAAGACTGCAACTGCTATCATCAGTAGATAGCATTTCTTCTCATACAAATGGATATTAATATATTGTAATAGAAACACAATTATTTCACTTCAATGGATATAAAATTACATGGTCTAGAAAAGCAATTGAATTTACATGTTGGGCTATTCCAGTTAAAATTCATACACCCCTATGGAAGTCTTAATCTCCCACGCAGGGGGTGTAGGTTTCAAATGGAGTCACCCATTCTGTTATAAACTCCGTTAGAAATTCACACTCCCTATGTGGAAGAATAGGTCATGTCTTCCATAAGGAGTGTATGGATTTCAACTGGAATAGCACATTAAGAGGAATAGAATAGGAACAATGGGCCATTCCATTTAAAATCCACACTACCCCTGTGTAATTGGTCAAGGTTAATCATTTTGAAACCCATATTCCCCGTATTATGGCTTTACCTATAGACAAATCCCACGAGCCAAGTGTTGTGACTGCCCAATTGGGTGGATTAAAGTCGCTTAAAAATCGATGTCATGCTGTATGGTGTTGTAAACTTTCATCATTCTATTGTCTACGTGTAACACGGGTGATGAAATGCAGTTTAAAATCCCCGCCAAGGACGCATCATTTCATGTTTTAGGTGGGATATACACTACGGGGACCCAGCTATGGCTGCCATTGAGGTATAGGAATGCATGAAATGGGATTCGTCTATATCGTCCACAAAGGAGCGAGTATTTAAAAAAAAAATCTCTATTCTATTCAAAACTTATACTCCCTCTGAAGAAGACTTTAGCTAAATCTTCCACAGGGGGAATGTGGAATTTAAATGGAATAGCACAATATAACTAGCCAGCTTGTTTATCTGATGTTGAAAGGATGACCAAATGGAAACTAAAATGTCAGATAAATGTCAAATTTGTAGCAACGTCCACTCTCAAAGAAGATAATTTACCCTTCCCAGAATCCTTTGCAACATGTGGCATCACCTCATTGCATCAAATAACACTCCTATTACTTATAGTACAGGTTCCCTTTGTTTTCACGTTGAGAATAGACTGGCTAAACATGGATCAATAGCAAAGAAATAAACACAGTTTGCAAGATCTGGATGTGCTCTGTTTATTGAGGTTCTTTTTGTCACTATCGACCCATGTCGCACTAGATAGCAAACCAGTATAGAAAATGGAAATTGAAGAAATGCATTGTGGGAAGTGCAAGATATCTTCTCTGGTCAATTCCATTAGCAGCAAATTGATACTAAAATCAGGGTTGCCAGAGCTTTTCAGCCTGTGATTAACTTTTTCTAATTTCTATAATTTCTATGATTGCTTACCGAGAGGAAGCTTTCATCCAGAATTCTCTTGGACGGCTTCAGCCCCAATATCTGGCACATGGGGTGCATGTATCACTGAAAAGTAGCCCAATTTTGATCTTAACCAGTGGTTTCTGTTAAAAATAATGTGGTGCCTAACGTCAGAAAGTCACCAAATTTTTGTCTTAATCATCGTCTTCTATATGGGACAGGAATGATCAAAAGAAAAAAACCCTCTAAAATCACCCAATTGGGCTACCAAATTGCAGGTATGGCAACTCTGACTAGACTCTAATGTAAACCACTCAATTGGGTTAGTCCATTTAAAATACACCCCCCCCCGACATTTTTCAGCCTGTGATTAACTTTTTCTAATTTCTATAATTTCTATGATTGCTTACCGAGAGGAAGCTTTCATCCAGAATTCTCTTGGACGTCTTCAGCCCCAATATCTGGCACATGGGGTGCATGTATCACTGAAAAGTAGCCCAATTTTGATCTTAACCAGTGGTTTCTGTTAAAAATAATGTGGTGCCTAACGTCAGAAAGTCACCAAATTTTTGTCGTAATCATCGTCTTCTATATGGGACAGGAATGATCAAAAGAAAAAAAACCTCTAAAATCACCCAATTGGGCTACCAAATTGCAGGTATGGCAACTCTGACTAGACTCTAATGTAAACCACTCAATTGGGTTACACACTAAAAACTACGGGGTTATATTTTCCGTGGTCATTTTGAATTGACCACGTTTGGGGTTGTTTTGACCCTTCAAGGGGGTTGTACTGTTTTAATTTGACCACATTCACGAGGTCATTTTAGCCACTGATTTAACGTGGTCAAAAACTTAGTGGTCATTTTGCCGATACCGTCGCGCATTGATATCAGTTTCAATCTTCCGCTTTGAAAATCTCAATTCATAAATGAGTTTAAACATGAGCTGCAATTAATGTTTGTTGATTAATAAATAAAACTCATTTTTTGACCGGTTACCCAATTTGTCAACTTTATAATGACTTGCATTTGAACTATTTGCACACACGGTGTGCATCGGCTCACGTGGTCACATCAGCGCCATATTTGTTCTGATTGTGCAGCTCAGCGGATTGTCGTGTGTGCTTGTCTGCATGATGGAATATGAAAAGTTAGTTGAAAAGTGAGACTGCAAGGATGCATAGACCCTTGTCTATGCACGCAGATTCATTCCAATTTCATGCTGTCGTGGCTGGTGTCTTGGCTGCAGTTGTTAAGCTTATATCATGTAAGCTTATAATACGTGAACTGTCATAGGCGATGACTGACTGTGTGTGAGTGTGATACACAGATGCATTTTGCAGTTTGCTGTTTATGTAATGCTTTCTCTGTGCAGAAACACACTTATGTCCTGGTGGGACCAGCATGACCATAGGCCTACTAAAAAATCCAAACAACCCCTAAATGTGGTTATTGAGTAACCCTATAAAACAACCCTTTCAAATGGGTCATTTCATTTGACCCCTGAAATGAGGTCATTAAGTAACCCAATAAGGCAACCTTTTGAAGGGTCATTTCATTTGACCCCGAAATGTGGTAATATTTTGACCCCAATGGGGTTACTATTTGACCCAAATACGTAGTCATTGCAATGACCCGACCAATGGGGTCAAAATGACCCTGTTAGTGGTATGGTGTTTAGTTGATAATTATGTTGGGGTCAAAAATGACCCGTTTGGGTCATTTTTGACCCCGTAGTTTTAAGTGTGTAGTCCATTTAAAATACCCCCCCCCCCCCCCGACATTTTTCACCGTCATCCCAATTCCAGTTGCACCTTATGGTCAATCCAGCTGAAAATATCTTTTAAAAATTGTTAAAATTAAAAAAAATAATTCCAATTGAATAATGCACTCACAATTTGGCCTAAAATTAGAGAATTTGGTTTGGAAGTCTAAACTATTTTGTCACTTTTTATGGATAAAATGGTTAAATCTGGAATAATTTAAACTCTTGACTTTGGTTGGAATTCTAACATCTTCCACAGGGGGGTTAGTTTTCAAACTAAACAGCCCATTTTATGATCAACTGCTGGATCATATGTCTCAAAAAGTGTGTTAATTTCATATAATTTTGATATGATACAAGGTAAAAATATCAGATTTCATTTCAATCTAAACTATAACTTGTTTGTACATGTATAACATGGGTTGTAATTCAATATGATAATAACGTGTTTGTTCAGACTTGTAATGTTGATCACCAATTAGCAGCTGATGTTCATAAGGCTGACGGAAAAAGCTCCTGTTCTGCAGGCAAGACTGAAGTGACCCAGATTTTGCGCTTCTGTAATCTGTAAAAATGCATTAAAATCAGCTGTTTTTGAGCAAAATTTGATTGATTTTGACTGAAAATGAGTAAGCAAATTAAGGGCTGGGGTATGAACGTTTGGACAGTATTTATTTTGGGACATCAGAGCACATCCGACATATCGAATTGCATTCTGAATATGAAGAATGTGGAATTTTTTCCCAAAACACCAAAAAAATTAGGTCTTTTTGGGAAAAAATCCATATTTTCAATATGAAAGGTCAATTTTCAATTGATCGTTGATTTTCATCCCACCTACATACACTTTAAGTATAAATCATCAGATTTATAAAGTTTACTTCAAGTACTGTTAAATATCAAAATATCAATTTTAATGATTTGCCATAAATGTGTATTAAATTGGAATTAATTTCAACAAATCAAAATTATTTGATATCAGAATGACATTCTTCGTATTCAGAATGCAATTCGATATGTCTGATGTGCTCTGATGTCCCAAAATAAATACTGTGCAAACGTTCATACCCCAGCCCTTAAGTGAAATGATTTGTTAGAATCGTAAAATGAAGGATAAAAAACACTTTCTACCAATTGATCAGTCATCCTAGACTATTTAATAAAAGGCAATTAATGTAATGCCCACATGACCCATGGGCACCGCCATAACAAGACCACCAAGTGATCAGTAGATGCTACAATGCTAACAGATAAGAACTTTTCAGACAAATATCATCAAAATGACTACAAATGTAATAGGCTTATTTATTACACATTTGGGGATTCTGTATTTAAGAACTAAATTTTGGAAGTTTTTATCAACTGAAAAAAACAAGTTAATATGTGTTTCCAATTGAAAGACACAGGGAAACAACCTGCTGTGCCAGAGGTCATGTTTCTAGACGTCCTGTCTACAGGCTATAATGTCAGCGCCCATCTGGTCATGTGGGAATTAAATTAAGTGCCTTTATTTAAATAGCCTAAGATGACTGTTGATAGAATCCTCATTCACCGAACAATCTGTGTAGTATCGTGTGATGTATCTGTGACCTATATATTTGTGCGATGTCTTTGCAAGTGTAATATCTAATATTCATTTCCAGATCATACCAGAAACCTGCTTATATTAAAAATGTTATTAAAGTTCTGGAAATCAGTACATATATATATTTTTATCCATATTATTAGATGCTGATGGCTTTTATAGAACTGCAGCAGAGAAAACTTAATTTGTGACATGATCAAAGGGAATGAGTCACATGTCGACACTGGTCGAAAATGAGTTTTACATATGTTTCAAAAGAGGATATTGAGAGCTTTCAGAAACTGAAAACCCCAAGTTAATACGACTTTTCTTTGCGAAGTTATGTCACTTTATCAATCGCTGAAAACAATAGAAAACAAAAGCATTTTAACACTTTCTTTGCCAATATCTCAAAATCAATGTTAGCGACATTCGACTCATTCCCCTTGATCGTGTCACATTTATGAAAACACCTTGTATTCACACCACAGAATTCAAAATTGAAGTTGCTGCTGCTAACAATTCTATAAATATTGTTTTTACAAAACTGAAAAGGTTCTTACAGTATACAAAGTGTTGTCAGAGAAAACATGCCCATTTTTAATTCATATAGAAATGGAATATCTACCTGCCTGTGTGTGTTTTCTTGCTCTTCTACTCTTCTTTGAGCGCACACATAATACTTTTTTTTAGTTGTATTAAGCTGTAAGATGGAACGTTTGTATGTGACCCAGCTTTCCAATGGGCTGTTGCATGCAGTTGAAATCCATACACCCCCTATGGAAGACATGACCTTAATCTTCCACACAGGGAGCGTGAAATTCAAATGGGGCTACCTGATAGGGTGACTCCAATTGAAATCTGCATCCCCTGTGTAGGATATTAAGGTTAGGTGTTCCACAGGGGGTGTATGGATTTCACCTGGAATATTCCAATTTCATTTTGCCAGATATTCTTTGAAAAGTACAGTAAAGTTGTTTTCTTTCTTTCTTTTTGCACAAAATTTGTTAATTTTGCCCCCCCCACTGAAATTCTCTTTGCCCCCTCAATGCCCCCCGAAAAAAATTCTGGCGCTGCCACTGCTTTTACACTGCATCATGCTTCATCGATTTCTACTCAATTTTGATAGCTTTGGAATTATAGCCTTGAATGTGAAGCTATTGGTGAGCAAATTCAAAGCTAGACTTCTTGAGTAAAGTAATGGCAATAGATGCCATCAAAAAGGTAAACTCGATTTTGAGACAGACAGGCGCATTACTTTGATCAAAAAACAAAGACAGTCCTGATGCAGCTCTGGTATTTTTTCTCTTTGACTACTCTATTGCCTCCTGGTATGGGGTATTCAATAATCCATGAATACAAAGCTTCAAGCAGCTCAAAATAAAGTTACTCAGTTTAGTTGTTCATTACCTTTTGATGCTGTATATAACCAAAGACTGTAATGCATTACCAGACAAAAATTTAATCAATTTTGCAGGTCCCTATATCAACATGCCATGATATATACTGCTATGACACCCCTGTCAATAACTTTTATAAACATTCCTACACTTGAAGAGGTTTGTGACTATCAGAATGACAGAACCTAGACTACTCTACTTTCCTGCTCATTCTCCATGTTCTAACTAACAATCAATGATGGGGGACTATATAAAGGTCATTTTGTACATGTATAAATGAACATCAGGAGATGTAATTCATGAGGACTTTTTGCTTAGCAGTGCGATTTTTGAGCAAAATCTTGGGTAAATGCGTCATGTAAACTACCTTGAGGGTTCCAATCCCCAAATTTGTCCCAAATTTATCCCCAGCATAATGCCCAAGAAATTTAGGGGATTTCGCAATATTCCCGAAGTGATCATCAAGTGCAGTGTTACTGCCTTGTGAACAGTCATCCTAGGCTATTTAATAAAAGAATAAAAGGCACTTAATTTAATGCCCATGTGACCCATGGGCACTGCCATACAAAGACCACCAAGTGCATCAGTAGATGTGCTACAATGCTAATAGATAGGAACTTTTCAGACAAATATCATCAAAATTACTATAAATGTAAATAGGTTAATTTATTACACATTGGGGGAGTCTTGCTTTTCTAGTATGTTTTCAAGAACTAAATTTTGGAAGAAGTAAAAAGATTAAAACTTTCAACTACACTCACCAGGTTATTTTCCCAAATATTTCAGAACCAACTGGTTCCTTCCGCAGTGGGTGATGGTGTGTGAGATGCTGCTGAGATCAGAAGAGACACACAGCCCAAAATCAACACCTCGCAGGAGTACGAACTATCTCCAGTTTACAACAGCTTGCTGAAATCAGTGAAACCAACTGGCAACTCTAGTAGAAGATCTTCTAGAAACACTGATCTCAGCAGCATCTCACACACCATCACCCACTGAGGAAGGAACCAGTTGGTTCTGAAATATTTAGGAAAATAACCTGGTGAGTGCAGTTGAAAGTTTTAATCTTTTTACTTCTTGTTTACTACCTGCACGTATGAACTTACACAACTGTATAAATTTTGGAAGTTTTTACCGACGGAAAAAAAAGTTATTGATACAAACTCTTACTTTTGAATGTGCAATATATGTTTGCTGGTGAATAAAATTAAATGAAATGGTACCAAGAAATAGTGTCATTTTATAATTAAATTTTTGACATACTAGTATTCCAGGTTTTGTGGAAATGGGTCACAATTCTCCATATTCTTGAATTGATACAAGCTGATCTGATGACTGCAGTGGACAACGTCTTTCGTAGCAGCTCGAACCTCGGACTGAAGATCAATATTGGTAAAACCGAAGTACAAGTTATCAGCAGCCAAAAAGTCAACCTTAACATCAACATTAATGGCAAGTGGATGAGTTTGTGTACCTGGGAGGCACCATATCTCAAAAGGGTACAAGCAGAGAAGACATCAAACACAGAATAGGGAAAGCACTAGGAGCAGTCCAAAGACTTCATAGCATATGGAATGCCAAGGACATTCAACAGGCCACCAAGATTGAACTATACAGAGTCTTAGTACTATCCATCCTAATGTATGGAGCCAAAACCTGGACCATCAAGAAAGAAGACGAAAATCGACTCCTAGTCTTTGAAATGATGTGCTTGAGGAAGATCATGGGCGTATCACGTCTGGACAAAATACGTAACACCATAATACGGGACACACTTGGACTGAAGCACACAATCATTGATAAAATCACACAAAAAAGGATCCGCTTCTTTGGCCACATACAGCGAATGTGAAATGACAGATACCCCAAAATTGTGACAGAGGGCAATGTACATGGAAAAAGACCATGTGGAAGACCTCCCAAAAGATGGATGGACACTATCAAAACAGACTGCTTAGCTCGAAATATCACCTCCATAACAGTAGCAGGAAGAATGGCCAAAGACCAAGTGGTATGGCATGGATTCACCATGGATCAGATGGCAAGGCAGAGCGCATCAGCATCCGTCAAGGTAGGTAGGATCTGATGACATGCTGCCTGTAATGAATGCGCTATTCCATTTGAAATCCATACACCCCCTATGGAAGGCATTACCGTAATCTCCCACACAGGGAGTATAGATTTCACATGGAGTCACCCATGCAGGTAAACCCATTTGATATTCACACTCCCTGTGTGGGAGATTAAGGCAAGCACACAACACTCCGGAGGACAGAAAATGTGACTCTCGTGCTGGCCTCTTGCACAATTTGTTAATTATGTGGTCCTGGCGGTTATGACCGACGAGTGTCATGACCACATAATTAGCTGGTTGTGTGGGAGACTAGCACGAGAGTCACATTTGCTGTCCTCACATCGGTATAGGCCGTTTGCACGTTAATTGTACGGAGTGTCTTATCTCATAGTATAAGATCTTTGATTAAGGTCATGGGTATGGATTTCAACTGGAATAGCCCAATTGTATTATAGAAAATAATGTATTGGTATATCTGCCAGGCACCATGCAGTCACGTAATTCTATTATTTCCAGTTGAGAACAGTGTTATGTTAGAAGTATAGGTATATGCATTCAATCCTTATAAGGTGTTTGTCAATCCTAATAAGGTTTTTGATCATCAGAAAATTATTCAACAGAATAATTTTAACATATTTGGACACTTCGATATGCAGAAAACAAAACGTGATATCAATACCTGACATTCTATAAGCCCACCCAGAATTTGAAATGCAAACATAAAATAAATATTATTTAACTTTAACATGTTATCACTTATACCTGTTAGAAGCCTCACAAACAACAAAATATGAATGTTGAATTCTTGAAAAAAAATTCCAATCAAGCATAAAGCAAACTGCTATATTTGCCTGTTTTAAAAGTGTATTGAGACAACATTTATGTTTGAAGCCTCCTCATTAAGAATAACAAAATTAACAACCTAATTTCATAAAACATGCATCAGAGAACACATTATGGTATATTAAGCAGCAATCAATGTAAACAAACACTCTTTTTGATTCATTTAATCCATTTAGCTTTGCTCCAGTTATAACACACTCAAATATCACTAAAACTATAAGTAACATTCGTGGGAAAAGACAACGTTAAAGAAGTCAAAATTGCATAAAATACCAAGCAAACCCCAAACAAGCACTGACACAAATATGAACAAAATCTAACCACCTTATCATACACTGTGAAAATGCTGTTTAAAACTTTGTACACAACACTCTTTACTATGAGCTTGATGTGTATCCTTGATACACATTCATAACCTCATTAATATACGCAGCAAGTGCGATCCAATCACAGATAATAACTTTTAAATATGCGGACGCAAATGCAGGTCATTGAAAAAGTATAATGACCGTGTCTCGTGACGTAGCTAAAAGTACGCTCTACAATGACCGAGTACAATGACCGAGTTGCGTTCGAACAATTTACGCGGACGCTGGCCGCCGTATTTGGTCGCTAGAGGTATTTCCTTAATGGGCTATTAGATTTTTTACAGGGAAAACGATAGATAAAGTTAAAATTGTGTTCTGTTTTCAAATTAAAAGAGGAAAATGTGACGTAAATTGAATTTAAAAAAGTGAAAAGTGACGGTTATGAATGAGGTTAATGACTTTGCATCAGTTATATTTCGGGTATTGTGAAATATCTAAACATTGTGCTTTGGACCTCGGAATATCCCGAGGGGCGCAGATATTTCACAATACCCTCAAAACAACTGATGCGCAGTCATTAACCTCTAAATAAATGTTTAAAATTTAGTTCAAATATGAAACAAGCTGTGGAATTTTTAAACAACAGTGAATAAAATTCATATAACAAACTATGTTGTGTCAAAAATCACCAGCAGATTTAACGTAACACATCATGGTTTAAGTGACTTTTTAGATGCATAACTCAATTGAGAGCCTTCCCCCTCCCGGACCCCTCCTACTTTTTTTTATGTCGAGCATATCTAGGCATTAACAGCTGAAATCTAGGAGATAACACTGCTGAATCTTCGGCCAGGCACAAGTGACTTGGTGAACGAAGCGGTCGCCATAGTTAGCTCGTCGGGGTAATTTTTATAGGATAGTCAATTGTAGCCAACAGTCAGGCTTGTTACCCTGATTTGTAACCGACTGTAATGAGGTCTTTTATCATGGGCCATCTGCCCCGCCTTTACCAGATGAGCTATGGGGAGAGTGGATAACATTGTTTTGTTGGTCATGTGGGGAATCGAACCCAGGACCTCTTGCACCAAAGGCAAAGACAAAAAAAAAAAAAAAATGTTAATTTCCCGGGAAGCTAGCTAAATTTCCCTCAATTTATAGCATGTTTTTATACACAATTTCCCTCCAAATACCAGAATTTCCCTCCAAACACCAACATTTCCTGGGAATGAGCTTCCCAAATTTCCCACTTTTTCGAGCCATGCAAAGACCTTTTAAACCAGTGTGCCATGCTGCTCCAACAGGTCAGTCTAACTGACCGGTTGTAGTCCATTCTTGCTCAATCAAATTTGAGGATTGCATCACAATAAAATGTCGAGCTTGTTTTGATTCTTGGAACAAACAAAAGAGTGGTTGCGATTTTTCTAACAAGCAAAGAAGCTTTCCCGGTTATGTTAAAGTATTAGCCTCTTCTTAAGAGACCACAAACAGGGTTTTTTTTATGCTTAACAGTGGGGTTTTTACCCCTTCGTCTACCCACTTTACCCCCTCAAATGCTCTTTCCATGTATGTCAAACATCATGAAAGGGTAAAAAAATTTAGATATGGGTTTTTTTTTTACCCCTTCAGGAAAAAGCTTAAAGAAAACCCTGACCACAAACCACTTGGACATGAGCACTAGGCAAACATTGTTTTTAATTTTGACTCTACAGAATGACACACACAGGACACATATAGCAGACTGATGTCCGATTAATGTCCGACAAATGTCAGTAGGGGTGATGGGGAGAAGATTAAAATCTATTTCAACATATTTGTGTTACTGGGACAGGCCGCATAAACACTTCATGAACACAGAAAGTCGGCACTTGTTTGAGTTGCCATGAGGCAAAAAAAAAAATCTGCAATTCCATAAAAAAAGAAGTTGTTTGCTTGTCCTTGACTGACCTCCCGTCTCAGCAGTCCCGACCGTAAACTTTTTGTTCCAATTTTCCTGAAAATGTCATGAAATTTTCTGAAAAACTGAAGCTATAAAAGAAATGTTGTAAAATACCATTTCCTGCATATGTTCTCCACTGTCCAGCCGTACCTGGACGAGGGTATCAAAATTTCGTATCATTCTCAGCATCTACACAAGTAAAACACTTTCCTAATTATAGAGTGGGTCAGCATGATGACTTTGTGATGTCCCCATTTTATCCCCGCTTTCAACTAGTATGCTATTGAGATCCGGGTCTGGTTCTTACTTGCATGCCGCTTCCACGCCTTAAAACATGTAAGACGTGGAAGAAAGTAATAAAATGTGTCGTGCCATCCAACTATTCTAGAATAACCTCCTAAGGATAGAAAACAGTGAATAACCTTTTTCTTGACTTACTTTTTACATCACATCCACGCCAAACAAAACATCTGCTATGCATTCAAGCAATATAGTCTCTTAATCGGGCAATCAATTGAAAGATTTTATGTCACTTAATTGCCTGTTCATACAGCTACATCAATGGGGTTATCCCTGAGCAAAGGCAGTGTCAGTATTACTAACATAGGGGAGCAATTAAGGTATTGCCTTGCAAGTATACTCTGTATGTAGATTCCACACCACCAAATAGAAAACCTAGATTCAGTCTCTTTACACAGGCATCGACTGCACATACATGACAAGTTTCTTTTTTTTTTCAAAATTCAAAAATTTTAGAATTTTACATTTGCATGATCATATTTGGAATCAGCATGAAAAATGCATTAAAATGAGTACAAACAAGCCTAGTTTTGGTTCAGAGGCTCTTGATGTACTAGGTAAACTCTTGATATTTTGAGAAAATACCTAAAAACTTTTTATGTCAATAGCTAAGGCTAGCATGCAAAGCATTAAGAGGAGAAATGTGCATGTCTTTGACTGAAATTTGGATTGGTCATGATTGGCAGCGTTTAATCCTGAAAGTCTACCACAAATGTAATAGATTACGTAAAATATCGAGGGATAAAGTTATCACTAATTTCAAACATGCCAATCTCTAAGTGCACATTTCTTTAAACCCAATATGTTTCCACACTTAAAAATTGACCTTTGAATGTATTGGGTACAAAAACTCATACCCACAATGTAAGGCCACCTGTTGAGTTATGACTGCTTGATGGAGGTTACTGGACTATGCCAGAGAAAATGAGAGTATTTGGGCTCATGTAGTCTATATTTTTATCATAAATTTGTAAAATTGTTGAAATGTCAGAGAGCAACTTAATTTGTTAGCACTATCCCCTAGAGAAGACATCTTACACTTCCCATGATGCATTTCTCCATTTCAATTTCCTGTACTGATTTGCTATCTGGTGCAACATGGGCCGATAGTGACAAAAAGTACATCAATGAACAGAGCACATCCAGATCTTGCAAAATATGTTTATTTATATCGATCCATGTTTAGCCAGTTATTTCTGAACATGAAAACAAAGGGAACCTGTACAAATTAATGGAAGTGCCACCTGCTGTAATGAGGTGATACATCATGTTGCAAAGGATTCTGGGAAGGGTAAGGTTTCTTCTCTGACAATCCCCCAAGATACAAGATGCAATCCGGCAAAATGAGTCACTTCTCGTGACACTTTTTTTTACAATTTTATCCAACAAAAAAATTATAACAAACAAACAAACAAACCGCAATGAAACAAAGATGACTATTAGGAGTCAGGAAGAAACTAGTGAAGCGGTTTAATTAGGTTATGACACCTTTGCAGAAAATCAAATATTGCACTCTTAAAATGATCTACTCACTTTTGAATAGAAACTTGACAAATTTAACAAGAGAAATTGTTCAGATGGGAATATAGGGTGTCTAACATATATTTTTCTTTAAAAAAAACCAGATTTATCTTCAACATGAATCGGATATTCTCATCAAAATGACAAGAAACTCATCAAAATATATAAGATTGCCTTGCCATTTTAAAAATGAATAGGTTCTCATTTAAAAAATAAAATTTGAATAGTATGTCATGTCAGAGAGATAATAGGCCCATGCAGGAAAATAGACACTATTTCAAATCAGAATTATGTATCCATTTCAAATATATAACCAATTGAAGATAAGTCTTTACTCCACTGATTTTTAATGTTTCATGAAAATTTAAACAATTCTTATGTTTAAATGAAGAATTGAACTTTTGTTCACAACACATAAAGTTGCTCACCTGAAATTTTCGGTTGTTATTACTACAACCTTCTTCAGCAGAATGATCCAGTTTGTTGATCGATTTGACGACTCTTGACTTGTGACGTCAGAACTGGATCGTAGACTCTTGCTAAGTTGTAGCACCCCCCGTCCTTATTCAGAGAGGGTTGGTTGGCCCGGATGTGGATGGCCTCTTTGACTCCTCTTTCGAAGTACCGAGGTTCTCTGTCGAGGATCTGCACTTTCTCTAGGTCCACGTGATGTCCTGGGGACTCTATGTGTATATGCTGAGATACCTCGGACGAGGTAGAGCTAGGATGCCTGTGCTCAAGGAACCGTGTTTTTAGAGACCTGCCAGTCTGTCCTATGTATGATTCCGAGCAGGGACCCCGGGTGGTCTGACCCTGGCAAGGAATCTGATATACGGGACCTGTGACGTCCTTTTTGCCCGTTTTGTCCTTAGGCGCAACTAACAGTTGACGCAGTGTGCGCGTTGGCTTAAAACACACTCTTATGCCATATGAGCTGTAAATGCGTTTTAAGGCATCGGAGATGCCTTTGACATAAGGGATAACAACTTGTCCTTTGTTGGTGTTGGTACTGTCCTTGGGCGGTTTACTTGTGTCCTTTGGTTTGTTTAGCCTGTCAAATGCCCACTTGGGGTACCCACATTTAGAGAGGGCTTCAGTGATATGCAACTTCTCTTCGTCACAATCTACCTGGTCGGAAATAACTGTCTCTGCGCGATGAAAAAGCGTGTGTATCACTCCCAGTTTGTGTTGTAACGGGTGATTCGAAGAAAAGTTCAGATACTGGTCTGTATGTGTGGGTTTGCGATAGATCTTGATGTTGAGTGAGCCGTCCGGTTTTATAACTGTTAGAGTGTCCAAGAAGGCCAGAGTCCTGTTGTCTTCACCCTCTGTGGTGAATTTGATATCCGGATCGAGCGAATTTAAGTGATCAGTGAATTCCTGGGCGTAGCGTTTCTTTAATTTGGTGTGGGTGTCGTCAACATATCTGAACCACCACAATGGAGGATGAGGAGCAGTAGAGATGGCTAATTGTTCCAAATGTTCCAAATACAGATTGCAGACAATTGGACTGACTGGGCTGCCCATTGCCGCTCCGTGTATTTGTAAATAAAACACTCCATTGTAAACAAAATATGTACAACGTAAACAAACTTCAAGAAGTTTTACCACTTGGCCCGCTGACAGCTTTGTTCTTTCATCTAGCGTAGTATCACTGATCAGATCATCACGAATTATATCGAGGGCTTTCTCTATAGGCACAAGTCAAGAGTCGTCAAATCGATCAACGAACTGGATCATTCTGCTGAAGAAGGTTGTAGTAATAACAACCGAAAATTTCAGGTGAGCAACTGTATGTGTTGTGAACAAAAGTTCAATTCTTCATTTATTTGATTATCAACACAGATGAACTTTCATGATAATTCTTATGTTTTTTCTTTATTTTTTGAAAATTCCCTAATTTTTTCTACAAATAATTATTGCTAGCCTAGAGGGAATGTGATATGGTTTCCATAGTTTGTGGGGTGGTTAATAAGCTTAATATCTAAATTCTCTCGCCAGATTTTTTTGATAAAGTGTTTATTTTTTGAGAAAAATCATTTTTTCTATTTTTAAATTAGGGAAATCTAAAAACACCCATAACTTAAAATAGAAACACTTTATTTAAAAAAGCTGGTGAGAAAAGTTTCTAAATTTAATAACCTTTCATATGACACCTTGTTTGTTAAAATTGGCCCTATGGTTAGCTCAGACAATAATTATGAAATTGGGTCATTCAGTGTTTCTAGATCAAATCAAGAAAATTTGAGCAAGTACTAACATTACCTTCAAATATCCCCTATATTACTGACCAATATATTGGAAAAAAGTCACTAATATTATTTGGTAACATTTTTGTAATAAAAAGATCCAAAAAGCAGTTCTATAAATGTGATAGAAAGGAGAAAAAATAATATTTAAACATAGTATCCATTTTCAAACTTTTACCAATTTTAGTGAACGAGGCTTAGTGTCAAAACCACTTTATGTACAAAGTCAATGGGGTTTTCGAATGATAAAAAATGGCATAACTCAAAAATGCTTTGTTGGCAAAAATTAAAACTTGGCAGGCAAGTTTTTCTCACCCAACTACACATCCTGTATCATTTTAAACCAAATCTGTGCATGACACCGTAGCCGATGTTTCTACCTTAACAGAATCTTTAAATAAAATGGGCAAATAATGAGTTGGAGATCTTGTCAATTTGAAAAGTTACTTGTGTAAAACAAAACAGAAACTATTCATTTTGATAAGACTGTTGGTTTTAAAGTGATAATATACCTAATCAAAATGAACAATATATCTCATCAAAACAAACAGTTTCAGGTCAAAAATAAATGAGTAGGGATGCTATCTAGAAAAATGAATAGTGTGAAATTAGAGTGTATACCAAAGATGTGAAAAAGCAAAAAGTAATAGAGTGAGACGATACAATATGATACAGAAAAAGTGATAAGAGTAGCTAGTGCATAATGAGAAGCAAGAGCAAGCAAACTAAGTTAGACACCAAAGGGAAAGAGTAAGAATGAATGGAGGAAAAGAAGGGAAAAAAGGTGACAAGCAAGCAAAGATGATTTGAAGAGTTTAAATGCAAAGGGCTGCATACGTCATTTTCAAACTTGCCAAATTTCTTCATCAATGGCTGCAATCTACCCGAGATGACTCTATCATGGGTCTTACCTAGATGATTTCATCATGGGTGCTATCTACCTAAGATGACTTCATCAATGAGTGCTATCTACCTAAGATGACTTCATCGGTGAGACTTCATCAATGAGTGCTATCTACCTAAGATGACTTCATCAATGAGTGCTATCTACCTAAGATGACTTCATCGGTGAGTGCTCTCTACCTAAGATGACTTCCTCGGTGAGTGCTATCCACCTAAGATGACTTCATCAATGAGTACTATCTACCTAAGATGACTTCATCAATGAGTGCTATCTACCTAAGATGACTTCATCAATGAGTGCTATCTACCTAAGATGACTTCATCGGTGAATGCTATCTACCTAAGATGACTTCATCGGTGAGTGCTCTCTGCCTAAGATGACTTCATCGGTGAGTACAATCTACCTTAATGATGACTTCATCAATGTGTGCTATCTACCTAAGATGACTCTATCACTGGTACCTAGATGATTTAATCAGTGGGTGCTATCATAACAAATGTAGCTTTAAAATAAGATGATGAAATTATTAATGACTGAAGTGTCCTTATGATGATTGTTTTTAGGTAATAAACGATTCTCTTCGGCTGACCATGATATGTAGTATAACTGTCTTTTATGCCTTTGAAGGCCTCATTCAAATTCATACCCAGAGGTCATCAAGTACTCCAGAGAGAAGAGGCTACACTACAAGAACCATGAGGGAAAATAAGCACACTATGTAGAATAAGAATGAGGCTATATCAGTAATCAGATCATTCTTTGAGGTGCGGAAGTCAATTGGCATTATACTGCATAGCTAGTAGGACATTTTTTAAAGGTTTTTATTTTTGTACTTTTTGCTTTTAATTTAAAATCTGCAAATTTTAAAACCTGCAAAATTAGATCGCCAAGTTTTAATGTGTAACTGTTTTAAACCACTCATAAAGATACCACAAACTGTTCAGTAAAGTTAAAACCCGTGAAAAATTAATAGTAAAAATTTAATAGTGTTAAAAATATACTGCTATGATAGTAGAGCAAGTTCAGGAATCAAGCACCTGATCTGAATTGATATGTGCAAAAACCTTGCGGTTACGCTGTATAAGTTGCACTACGGGTAAGTGCCACCCTTAAGACCCCTTTTATCAAGCTCTTTTGTTTATTCTGGAGACACACATAATGACACATTAATTTCTTATGCTGTTACAGAAACCCCCATTTGAAGTTCTCAAAGCCTTTTGGCTAAATTTTCATCCAAATACACAAAATTGGGCTATTCCATTTAAAATCCACTCCCCCTGTGGAAGATTTAGCTAGCTAAAGTCTACCACAGAGGGAGTATGAGTTTTGAATATAATAGACAATTAGGTAACTTCCATTTGAAATACTCATACCAGTTGTGGAAGATATAGGTAAAGCCATAGTACAGAGGGAGTATGGGTTTCAAAATGATTAACATTGACCAGTTACATTTGAAAAACATTATCCCTCTGTGGAAGATATTTCAAAAATCTTCCACAGGGTAGTGTGGATTTTAAATGGAATAGCCCAATTTGAGCTCCAAGCACTTATTTCTGAGAAATGTTTTTTGTCAAAGGACATCGAACAAAGCCCTGTCTTAGTTCCGGAGACACAAGTTTTTGTCCCCAAACTCCTGTTCAGAGCCTGCATTTTTGAAATCTGGGCAGCACTTTCCTACCAACATTTTACGTGAGTACCCCCTCCACCCAGGTGCAACATTTATCAGGGATACATTTGAGATTTGTTTGGGCCATTGAGTATAATCATGTTGCTGGGTCAATTATACCAGGACAAATTTTACCAAAACTTGCCATTTGCATCAGGGGTTTTGAATCCCCACACAAGGCAGGCAGGTATTGTTTGTTTGTTTGTTTATTTCTTCTTTATACTGGGTCCATATTCAGGGGAAAATTTAAGTATTCCCCTGTTCTTCCATATGGCCCAGTTATTACATACAAAAATACAAATAAATAATTACAAAGCACTTAGAATAATTTACTATAATAACTTAAATTACATGAATTACCAAAATTAATTGGGTACAACAATAATATTAAAAGATGGGTAAAAATAATACATAGTACACACTATATTGCATTAATTAGACTACATTTTCAAATACAATGACAAAATTAATATTATTAATATTTCTTATTGCACTATGAGAATTTAAATTTTAAAATAATAAAACATTATGCCAGCATAATAATTTAAATCAGAATTTCAAAATACAACAAACTACATTCAAATAATCAAAGGAAATGGATAAAAACTTAGTGGCTACAAAATGTAGGATAGAACACAATAATCAAACAGCAAAAAATTTAAACAAAAGAAATTTGGCAAAAGTTGATCCTGTAACAATCACTGCAATGCCTATTATTTAAAAATACTCAACAAAAGAGCCTAAATTTTAAACCAATGTTTGGTGGCAAGAGAAATTTATAAACCTACTATTTTGGATAGAATCTTGATTTAAAAACACCAGTACTGGTTGGTAACGGAGAAATGATTGAATTGTGGAGTTGATTCCAAGCAAGAGCCCCCTATATTGAAATGAGCGCCTGCCATATTCAAGAAAAGGCCTAATGGGTCTAATTTTCCGTGAGCACTCGAAGCGAGTATTGAGAGTGTGTGAATTCCTACAAGTGAAAAATGATTGCACAAAGCATTTGGGACCAGCCCAGAAAGACATTTAAAAACAGCAAGATTGAGATGGTAATTTCTACGCTTTTCAAAAGTTTCCCACCCCATCTTTTTACGAAGATACTCATTACTTGTGCGAATTGGTTTCCTTAGAATAGCCCTGGCTGATCTTGTTTGGAGGCGCTCTATTCTGTCACATAAATACTTGCTGCAGTTGCCCCATACAATATCACAGTAATCAATTCTTGGCAATAAAAGGGAATTGTGTAAAATGGTAAGACTTTCCTGAGACAGATACTTTCTTATTCTGTAGAACAACCCAATATATTTCACCACAGATTTAATAACATTATCAACATGAACATTCCAGGATAGGGTTTGATCAAAATGTAAGCCAAGGTATTTAAAGGGTTTTACTGACATTTCTGCATTATGCATGTTGTAGTGTACATTACAGTATTATGTTTGAAAATAAAATTCAATATGTGTGTGTGGCATTCATAATGTAAACCATGCTCCTATAAGTAAAATAAATGCCAATAGTATACAAGCATTTTAAACCATTTGGTATATAGTTGTTTTGCTACATATTTGTTAATGAATGCTATGAATTCATCAGTAGGTGCTATCTACCTAAGATAACTTCATCTGTTGGTGCTATCTACTGAAGATGACTTCAGGCTCAATTAGTGCTATTTACCTTAAGATGACTTCATCAATGAGTGATATCTGCCTAAGATGACTTAATTAGTTGGTGCTATCTACTTATAAGATGACTTCATCAATGATTGCTATCTACCTAAGATGACTTCACCAATAGCTGTTCTCTACCTAAGATGACTTCATCAATGGGAGCTATCTACCTAAGATGACTTCATCAATATGTGCTATCTACCTAAGATGACTTCATCAATGATTGCTATCTACCTAAGATGACTTCATCAATGAGTGTTAACTACATATGATCACTTCATCAATGAGGGCAATCTACCTAAGATGACTTCATCAATGAGTGGTATCTACCAAAGATGACTTTGTCAATGAGTGCTGGCTACATAAGATGACTTCATCAATGAGGTCTATCTACCTAAGATGACTTTGTCTACCTAATATGACTTTGTCGATGATTGATATCTACCTAAGATAACTTCATCAATAGGATGATTTCAATCAATGAATATCTTAGATGACTTCATCATTAGGTACCATCTTTTTCTTTTCTTTTTTTAAAAATAAAATTGCTAAAGCGAACAATAGCCTATGAGAAGTGATACAGGTCAAGAATTTATAAAGGCACCAAGGCACTATAAAAGACAACCACATGGGCCAATCTACCTTGATGACATTACCTCAAGTTAACCATCTTTTTGATTCAGCATGTATGCTTCATCACCCAGGTATCACTGACATTACCTCAAGTTAACCATCTTTTTGATATACCCTGTATACGCTTCATCACCCAAGTATTACTGACATTACCTCAAGTTAACCATCTTTTTGATACACCCTGTATACGCTTCATCACCCAAGTATTACTGACATTACCTCAAGTTAACCATCTTTTTGATACAGCCTGTATACGCTTCATCACTCAAGTATTACTGACATTACCTCAAGTTAACCATCTTTTTGATACAGCCTGTATACGCTTTATCACCCAAGTATTACTGACATTACCTCAAGTTAACCATCTTTTTGATACACCCTGTATACGCTTCATCCCCCAAGTATTACTGACATTATGGTCTGCTAAATTATTCAGACAGAAAATTATCTTCACACTCTTATATTCACACTTGACTTAACAAGATATAATAATCGCTTACCTGAATTATTCAAAAGACAGCATGTCACCAACATACAACATTACAGACAGCACGTCATCAAGGATATGAAAGAAACAAAAGAATAAAGATTCAAGTGTTAACATTCACGTATTACATTACCAATGTGTGAAGTTAATGCAATTATCTAGGGACTTCAACCATAAATAAAATGATTTGAAAGGTCACAAGGTATTTTTGAAATGCTATCAAATTGTAATTCTGATAACACAAGATGAATTCCTTTTAGAATTATTTCAAACCACGTGTGGAACTTGTGCTGACCATCGTTCACACTGCCACTAGTTCTGGCTGTGCCTACCTCTACTCCTAGCAACTTGCATCGACCAAGTTCTGCCAGGCATACGCCCTATGATGTGAACGCAAACAGTGGCGTAGTCAGGTTTTCGGAACCGGGGGGGCACAACTTGTAAATGTACCAACAAAAAATATTTTTGCCGACGGACGTTGTGAATTTTCACAAAATTTTCACAGCGTTTTTTAAGTTTATATATCAATAACCTTCAATGCGTTAATGTAAACAGCCATAAAGGAAGAGTCATATCCAAGATTTGAAGTATTTGAGCAACAAGTTCTTTGTTTCTTCACTATATAAACACAATTGACCCCCAATTTTTTTAGCCAAGGCCCGTCGTCTACTGACGGCCTAAGATGAACCGGACGGCACTGATGGGGGGGCTGAACGCAAATATATATTAATACTTGTGACATTGCTCTAGGCATTTAGTTACTGTATTGGTCCGAGTATAGTCCCACCCGTTTTTTATGTGAAAATTTTTTACAATTGGGGGTGGGATTATACTCAATTTCAAAAAAAAAAAATAAATTTTTTTTTTTTTTTTTTAAAGTTTATTTTTTCGGTTTTGAGTGTCCTGAACTAGACCTAGATGCTAGGATCATTCATGGTTGACCTAAAAAAAAAAAAATTCAAGATATTTTGTATTTTTTAATATGAAAATTGATACTTTGTTTTCATGTCATACTCTATTAATGATTTCAAAATGCATTCAAATTCAATGCATTTTGAAATCATTAATAGAGTATGACATGAATACAAATTATCAATTTTCATATTAATAATACAAAATATCTTGAAATTTTTTATTTTTTTAAATTTTTTTTAGGTCAACCATGAATGATCCTAGCATCTAGGTCTAGGTCCAACTTACAATTTCTGAAATTTTTCGAAAAATGGGGGGTGGGATTATACTCGAAGGTGGGACTATACTCGGACGAATACGGTAATCATAGGATATAAGAACAGGTGTCAGGCAGGTGGTTATGTTGCGGTACTAATCAATCAAGGATTAATTTAACTATATATTAGGCACGTTCAGACCTGAATAATTACTTAAATTAAGTTAAATTTTTTACAACCCGTGATAAAATACCACAAATATTTTCATTAACTCGACTGATTGTCCACACTTACTTTACCCCGACCTTTTAGCTCGACCCGGTGACGTAAATTAACCCCGACCATTTTGTACCTGGGTATAATTTCCGGAAGTTGTACTGCCACTTACGTTGACCCGCTGGGCTAATTAGCATGATTCTAAAAATAAATCTGAACCGATTGTAAACAAATGTCATGCAGTATTAAAATGGATGTAAAATTGCTATTGTTTTTCCTGTTGCTTCATCGGCAAATTGGTGTTGCAAATGATACACAGCAAAAGCTTATCGCAATAATCATGATGCTTGAACTGGTTTGGATGTGACGGGAGCTGGGGAGGTCAAATCTGGCAAAAAGGTCATTGTTTACCTCGACTGTTACCTCTGGTGCGATCCACACATGCATCTACCTCGACTGCTCAGGTCAGGTTAAGGATTTACCTCTGACTTTTTTCAGAGGTAAATCGGTCGGGTTAAGGTCGGGATAAACTGCCCCGACTCCTGTCCAGACGTGCACAAACTCGACCTTTATCACGAGCTTGCCCCGACTGGGCACTTTACTTGAGGTAAATACCCCTTTTCTCGAGTTAACTACCCTACGTCTGAACACGGCTATTGACAATTTGTATTACCTGCTGGAGCAATTACACATCAGTTACTTTTTCTAAAAGGATTTTCAATTAGTGTACTCTAAAAGGACTGTCAATTTCAATAATAATCAATAAATTGACTATCCAATAATAAAATTTACATAATTAAGAAAGTTGCTGATATTAAATGGAAAAAAAAAGTTTTGAAAATCTGGAAAAAGAGACTGAAATTGAGCAGTTGTGCTAGTTCATGGCATGATATCGTACCACTGGGGTTCCAAGGAGAAAGCCTTTCCATGACAGCAACAAATGAAGAAACTGAGGATTAATAGCAGATGGTTATCATGTATGGATGAATATAGAAGATATGAGTAAGCTTTTAGTGACTTGAATTTTCAGAAAATTGGGAGGAAAGTCGATTTATCAATTTTGATCGTTATTGAGTGGCCAATTTCTATTTATTTTTAATCCTGATATCGGTTGGTCCTTAGTACTCTAATTGATCTCATTTGGCAAGTAGAACCATATACTGAACCCCAGTTTGACAGTAAATTATCCCCACTATGTACTACTGTGTATGTCAAATCTTTAAAAGAATACAATTTTGCAAATCACTGTTGGCAAATTATTATTTACACTCTGGCTGTGTGCAATGTGCATCCTATGTAAATTTAAACTCAACCCATCACTGTATTTCAAACACCCATCTTTAACTGTCTTAACTATAAATGGATCATCCCAGAGAAGATATCTCACACTTCCCACAATGCATTTCTTCCCTCTACTGATTTGCTAGTCAGCAGTACCATCAGCCATAACAAATCACACCTCTGTTATGGCTAGCCATAACATAATTGCAAATCTCTGCTTTTTTGACCCATTCTGATAAATAATTCCCTATTTAGGCACCTTTAGAGTGATAAGTTGGATTCTGGTAAAGAGATATACTATACTACTATACTCTGATCAGCTCGTAATAGGCGGGACTCACAACACCGTGGATTGATATATAGAATGGCATACACACAGCTGGGTGCAGCACTTACGCGAACTGCGCTTTGCTTATTGCGTGAATGACAAGCGCTTTTATGAATTTACGCCTGTGTAAGTTGGAACTTTATTGACTCGCGCAGTAACAAAAAACGAATAATTCTCGCCTATTAAAGCCATATTATAACATTTGCTGAGGAGAACGCCCTCAAAAAAATTTTAATTCTGGTTTTTACACGATTGTAATGTACTTTAGTCAATAAAGATACTCTGCAAACTGAATCAAGACTTTAGGTGCTATAGTTTTGTCAAATACCTCAATTGCAATATCGGGATGAGCTCTGTTAATACACGGATTTAGGGGTTCTCTACCGGAAGTCAATTTGTGCCGAAATTCCTTCCCACAATGCAATAAGCGTTTTGCATAACAATAGATACACTTCGGAGGTTAATCAATATTCTTTGTTATGCAATACGCATATTGCATTGTGGGAAGGAATTTTGGCACAAATTGACTTCCAGTAGAGAAACCCTAAATCTGTGTATTGAGGTATTGCACTGATTACTAGTACAGGGAAGAAATGCATTGTGGGAAGTGTAAGCTACCTTCTCTATAGTCTCCAGTCTTAAACCAGCAGAGCAAACAAATCTTGGCAACCGACTTAATTTAAGTCAAGTGTTTCATCTCTCTTCCAATAATTGATCACATCTGCCACTAGATATCTCTTAATAAATGTCATTGCTAACCTTATTTATAAGTCTCTTTTCATTAGAGGAAATTAAGACTAGATGGGACAAGCAAAAGTCCAAATTTAAGATATTACTTTTCCACAACTATTAATTTAAGGACATTTGCTACATCAGTGGTGTAGCATGGGTAATCATATGGGGGAGGGAGGCACCGCCCATGATTGGGGGGGGGCACTGGGTCTGATGGTGGGGCACAGGCCATTTTTCCTATGGGATTGTCTTCATTTTGCAATTGATGATGATACAACGCTGCGCTACAGCAAGTCAATTTGTGTATAACTTATTGGTAGTGTGTGTCAGGCAACGATGGAGATATTCTCTAGCGATGGGCATGATCAAGCTAAAGGTCGACTTCGCAGTTTATAAAAATGACAGTCCAAATGCAGTATGCACTGCTGGCCGGGAAGATTAACTGGCTGTAGCACATTAAAAAAAAATGCCGGGGATCTCTTCACACTTTTTGGTACTCCTCGATTATTCCACTCCTCGATTGCAACTTGTGGCTTCACCACTCTCCCCCACCCTGGATTATGAGTACCGTATATCATAAAATAAACGCCCCTGGGGGCGTTATATTTTCCCAAGGGGGGGGGTTTATTCAGGTCAATTTTAGAACGAAAATTCCCGTTAAAATCATTAGGTAAACTCATGCTAAAATGACAAACTATGAACTAGAAACACTGACTTCTGGTTCACTTCTGGGTTTCCAATCCAGATTTTCGCCAAAAAGTGACTCTAATATACGACCATGTGGTCAACTTAGTAAGCTTACTACACAAGATAGCATGGAAATATCAGCATTTTTTAAACATCTTGGTTGAAAAAAGTGGTGGGGCATGATTTATTTGAGGGGGTGACTATTTGACTCGAAATCACGGTAGTCTTGGGATATTAAAGAGAGGCTGGGAAGATCACCTGGACATATTGACCAAGACTATCAGTGTATTTGTGTATTTTGAAAAGCAAATGGGTGTGCTAACATACCCTGCAAAAATACAACCGAAAACCACCTATGGCATCATGTCTATTAAATTATGTCCTATATCACTACAGAGCCTAATAGGTACCGACGATCAGGCCGTTGCACCGCCCCCAAATTTGGAAAAATACACAAAAAGTCCCAAAATGTCAGAATCATATTTTTTATGCTTTTTTGGACAAAAAAGGTCAAAATTTTGGGAAGAAAGTCCACTTTTCACAAAATCGCCGCCCCTTGGAAGAAAAATCCACTTTTTCAAAATCAGCACCCCCAAATGAAATCCTGCATACGGGCCTGCCAATGACTCTTTTTATCATACCCTGGTGATGTAACAAATTGTATCAAGCATCAACATTTGCATAGTGCCTGACCTTTACATACTTACCATTATTTTTAAATTCTTATCAAAAATATCTCTTCCTCATTTATTAATAAATTCACTATAGAATTCTCCTTGATTGGAGATAAACACCTTGTTATTTTCAATATACAACCGTTGCCATGACAACCGAGTATAGTCCAGCGGATCTGACCCCGTTCTATTACAGCTAGTAACTCATCAATGTGCATCATTACACGGTATCCTGAATGCAGAATGGAGTCAATCATATAATGGAATCAAAGAGGAACTATCCGTATAATCAGTTGAATCTGGATTAATGCAGATACAGGGTGTCACAGAAAAAATTACCGGGTAAATAAATTTGGACGTAAGTCGAAAAATAGACATCAGAATGCAAAAATCTAAACATCAGTGTGTAGCCCATCTTATTCTGCATCTTATACGCCAATTTTACTGGAATCGGTTGATTGATTGCGAAGAAATGAGCGATTACATAACGCATGTGTCAATTCACTTCATTCCAAGTTTGAAAGAAAGATCATTCAACACAATGTGCACTAGTGGTTAAACTGTCAATGGGCTTCATATTTTGTTCTATGGAATCCTTTTCGTTCTTTTTAAACAACCTGTTTCTTGCAAAACATTTAATTAGGTTTTGTTCAAATTTGAAAACCTGCACGATATTGAAAATAAAAGCTTGCATGTAAGATGATGCTCGGTATTTGTAAATTAATGTTTCGTTAATGTTGATATAAATATTGCATAAAGAATTACTACATAAAGAATTCCAGCTGGCTTAAAAATTTCTCACACACATTAATGTTTTCAAAATATTTTTCCAAGAAATTGTAATGCAAAGTTTAAATCTTTTAAAAACTTCAACATTAATGTTGCGTGGTGTCAAAAATCACACGTAGAGCTGTAAGCACTTGATCATTGTCATTCTTTGCTCAAATGTTCTTTGGAAAGTTAAAATAGAATTAAAGTTGGAGAGCTTCAATTGCAGAAATCAAAGTTTTCTTGGACAAACTGTTATTCATCTTCAGTGAAAGCATGAATGACATAACACTGTCCGATTTAATAGGTAATGTGGACTAAATTTAACAAGATACACAAACTATAGGGAGCGGTGAGCGAGTATGAAAAAAGCACCTGTTGATCAAACTTGGAATGAACTGGATTGATGCACGCATTCTTCGGAACCAATCAACCAAATCAAATAAAATTTTCGTATGTTTGAATTTTTTGATTTTGATGTCTATTTCTCGACTTACGTTCAATTTTATTCACTCTGTAGCTCTCTGTATTTTTTTCTGGTGAGAAGTTATTCATCGGTAGAACACCAGTGCTGTCACCTTCAGAGCCTAATTTCACCCTTTTTATGATGAGCACTCCATTGCAGTTTCCTCTTGTGAAGGTGGCTTGAGAATAATTCAAATCAGCCTTTTGCCATCTTGTGGGCAAAAGCCGATAAATCAGTACTGTTGCATTTCCTTTTATTGTCATGGGTGCAAATCTGTGTACCATCTTAAGGTTATCACATGATTTCTTTTATACTTATTTGCTGGTAATTATACTCGTTTACCCACAAGATGGCTGAAAATGATATCAAACTGACGACCTCTATCGATCCTATCCAATAAACTCAACTGGTAATTGAAATAGCAGAGATGTTGGTTAAAAGTTCTAAGGGACAGATCTCTAGTTCAATTCCACAATCATTCATACCTATCACCTGTTTTGTTGTATTATCATGCAAATTGCCCTGTGGTACCTTACAGAGGGCAGAATTTTATTTAAATAAGGACAAAAAAGTAAAAAGGTAAAGGAGACGATCCTGTATAAACAGTAATCGGAGTGCCCATCTCTCTTTCATTGGCGATTAGGCCAGACTCCTCCATGTAATGTTGCTATACATACTATAGGGGGATCGCTACACATCCTCCACAGCGAGTCTGTTTACCTTCCCAGCATTTAAGAATGCCGGTACCCATTTATACAGCTGGGTGGAGAGGAGTAATCGAGACAAAGTGTCTAACTCAAGGGCACAACACGATGGCGTCGCCGGGGCATGAACCCGCAACCTTCTTATTATGAGTCAGAGCCTGTTCCGCTCGGCCACCGTGCTCCCAAATAAGGAAAAGTGACAGAGTATTTGATAGGGTCTATAGGGGCAAGGTCTATCTGGACTATATATTTAGTCCAGATTGAACTGGATTAACTATCTTTGTGTGAATGGCCAATGCCAAGATGTGATCAGGCAATATAATATGTATTTGCCAATGGAATTGATTTCCAGCTAAAATCATTAAAAATCATGGGAAATCATCAAAATAGCGAATAATTGTCTTGTTTTTTAATATCCTAGTCAATTTTGACCAAAATAGTATATCCGACCTCGGACCTACAAATTTCTTCCAGAGCAATAAAAACTGATAAACAATAAGCCTGCTGTGCAGAAGTCCTAGCCACTGGTATGCAATTATTTAATGTCTTTATATTGTACAACAATATCCATATTTCTGTTGAAGAAAGGGGTCTTTTTACTAATATTTGTACATTTTGTAATGATTTTCCTGGGCAACTTAGGAAAACAGTACAAGTGCATTGAAAGGTTACCTATGTTAAATTAACAAGAATGAAATTTATAAAAAATAAGTAATTGTTCACTGTTCAAAACTTCTGCACAAACAGCGATATTGTTGAAGGTCAAAATCACTTGACTGAAAACAGGATTTAGATACAAAAAGGGTGGTGCTTTCAAAGATCAAAATTCAGCGGGCATAATATATATCATGCGTATATTTTGGGGGCGCAAGCCCCCTGGGGTAAAAAGCTGGGGTGGCAAAAAAGAAAGAGCTGCGGAAGAAGAAGTTTCTTTTTGTGTTGCATTTACATCTATTTTTAACAAATTAAAAGTTTTGAGTAAAGGGTATTTCAGTGAAACAGGAAGTGAAATTTCTATGACATTATATGCAATACATATATAAAGGCGAATCAGTTTTATTCATAAACTCTTTCTACACGGGTGTCGACTACAGAAAACAAGTTGACAAAATTTTAAACATTCAAAAATTTCAGAATTCTAAATTTTCATGACCATATTTGAAATCAGCATGAAAAATGCATAAAAATGAGTACAAACAAGCCTAGTATTGGTTCAGTGGTTTATGAGATAGTTTTGAATCAATATCTCAAAACTTGGAATTTTTATGTTGACGTATATGGCTAGCATGCAGAGCATTAATTGAGAACGAAACAAATGTACAAAAAGCAATGAATACTGCATAGTCATTGCAGCAGAACACATGTCATAGGATTTAAATTAAATTTCAGATTCATCTAACAGAAACTCCACCTTTGTCTTTCATCATTTATAATGGAAGTGACAATGCGTACTATAATTATTATGAATGATTCGAAGAACATTACGATTATTGCAATTTGTCTTATTGTATTATGCCATGATTATGCAGAGGCGTGTGCTTGAGTCTAGGTTATACAACTAGCAATGCATCAGGTTTAAAACATAACCTTAAAAGGACATTTCGTGATCCACAGCATCCCCCCCCCCCCCCATTTTTCTCAAAAAAAAGTTGAGATTTTTATATCACTGCAAACCTCTGGCTACAAAATGTTTATGTACAAACAATTTCTTACAGATTAATTCGTTTAGCAAAGATATCGTGAAATTTGAATTTCGTTCTGGTATACCAGAACGAAATTACAACACATTGTCTATGGAGCAGTGTAATACACAATAATCATGCATAACTCGCAAATGCAAAATCGGAATCAACTGAAATTTTGGGGATAAGCTTTTTTTGTGGATATCTACTGAAAAATGTCATAAAGAGAGGATGCTAGGATCACGAAATACTCCTTTAAATCTTCCAAACAGGGGGTGCAGTTTTCAAATGGAGTCACCCATTCAGGTCATCCCATCCCATCCCAGGGGGGGGGTCTTCTAAAAGAATTAGGGGGATATGTGCCACACAGACTTTCGGACGCTGACTTTCTCTATACCTACTTTTTACTGTTTTTGCCACCCATCAGTATGCCGATGTTAATCGGGCACTTTTGCCCAAAATGCGCCCAATTGGTCTTCACTGGAAACCGACCCATCCATATACCAAAATTGCTGAAAAGGTACCCCAGTACCGTGGCACATCCTGTATACTTTCAGCCAGGGAGAACCCCCTCCGGGTGCTCTCAGTCAATGTGGCTACCTCAGTGTCCATCAAGAAAGTTGTTGAGGAAAAAGATCATCCAAAGCCAAAGAAAATCAAAACTAGCGCAGCCAAGACAAAAGCAAAGGTCTCGTAGTGCTGCTACCATATATGGAAGGTTTATCTGAAGGATCTGAACAGGTGTCCAGAATTTTCAAAAAGCATGTTTTTTCAACATCCCTAAAACTGCATTCCACCATCTGCAGAGCCTTCATACATCCAAAGGATAAACGAGACCCCCTCTAGACAGCCGAAGCAGTGTACGAAATCCCATGCAAGAGATGTCAAAAAACGTACATAGGGGAAACCGGGTGCTTATTGTTTACGAGATTAAAAAGATTACAAGAAATAGCTAATCGGGAAACCTTCACGAGAGTGCAGAAAAAGCATCTACTTCAGAAACATACAAATCAGCCATAGCAGAACATACAGCAACTAATAATCACATAATTGGGTGGAAGGAGGCCAAAGTCATCGACCAAGAGGCAAACAAAACAACTCGCTGGCTCAAAGAGGCCATCTGGATAAGGAGTAGAGGCAACACCACAATGAACAAAGATGAGGGGGCATACAGACTTGATAAATCTACGACCAGATCATCAATCAGCAACCATCTCACGAGACGTCATCAAAATCAATCACAAAGATTGCCGATAACATCTAGAAACACCACCACTCACCAAACCAGAGTGAACAAGCTTCCTGATATCGAAATATTTCTAGTAAGTACCTAATTTACTTATTTTGGATCTGTTTTGAGAACATTTGCTTACCAGTGACTCCATGTGTATTAGATTCAAGCCATATTGTAACATTTGCTGGAGGACGCCCTCAATATTGTTCAAAATCCTGTTTTTTACACGTCTGTTATAACATGTCCTACGAAACTACTTTAGGAGCAGTAGTTTTAAGCCATTTTGGGGCCAAAATTATTAATTTCACTAAACATTTTTAGAAAATATGCTTGCAAAAAAACAGATTTTGGTGCCATTTTAGCCACCAGAAGAGCCTACTTGAAAGGTCTGTCCACCCCGGGGGTACTCAAGTTTGGTTTTGGTAGGGATGTGCCGCTGAGAATTTGAAAGTGGACCCATAAATATACCAATTTTTCAAGAAATTTGGACCCATTGATATACCAAAAGTCCAAATTTTCCCAAAATTTTGGGAAAATTGAGAAAATTTTGGCTAGATTAAGGAAAAATTGGGCCATTTTCCGAAAAAATTGAGAAAATTTTGAAAAAAGGACCCATTCATATACCAAAATAGGCTTTGAAAAAGGGGTCATTGATATACCAGAAGGTTGAAAATGCTACCCATATTTGCGGCACGTCCCCGTATGGTCATTTGTACTGAGTCCCCCCCCCCCGGGTCCACCCGTAGAACAGGGTTTTTTCCCCTTGCCTTATGGCCTGAAGTAAACAGCATAGTTCTGACAAAATATCCTTTCTTAAAGTTCAAACAATATATTCCCAAGAAAATGTGGTTTGTGGTTTGTTCAATTATTTTACTCGAAAATGTCAAAAATGCTCTAAAATATCAACCAGAAACACAACATGATACATTTGCAATTTTGTTTTTCTACTCAAGCACTTGACTTTTAAGCGAGACAATAAAATAACACTAAAATTGTTTATTACAAAAATAGATATGTCTTATTTCAAATTGAATATCACAAATGAGTCATATGATCCGTCTTTTAGTGACGGATCACTATTCTGAAATTGTCATATTTTGCACGTAAGCACGGACATTATATCGCCATTTCTCTAGCGTCTTTCTACAAGTAATTGTATAAAGTGTCTCCTGCACTGTAGAACCAATACTGTTTGCATCCGAGCAGAATTAGTTAATTTCCTCTACAACTGGGGTGATTATTATCATGGTTGGCATATCTTCCCATTACTTATTTCTTAACTTGATGTGTCACCCAGATTTCAAAACTCTAATTTCTAGGGGTAATTTTTACTAAAAATAAAACAAAACAAAAAAAACAGCAAATTGTTGCTTTCTTAAGGTGATTATTTTTGAAACGACCCATTTCTTAAGACTTTTTGTAAAAAAAACCAACTTACGCAGTTTTAAGATTTTTCAAATAATTGGACCTGTATCTAAGGATTGTCTCAAAAAACTTCCAATCTAGAGATTTAAATCCATATATACCTCCTGTGGAAGACATGACCTTAATATCCCACACAAGGAGTATGAATTTCAAATGGAGCCACCCATTTAGATAATCCCATTTGAAATTCACACTCCCTGTGTGGAAGATTAAGGTCATGTGTACCAAAAGGGGATGGATCTCAACTGGAACAGCCCATTTGAACAGCATGCCCCTACACAATAATCAACAAGGTAGCACCCCAGGCCTTCATTACTGATTGTATATATTGGAACTTCCAGTATCTGTGGTTTAGAACAGAGACCAATTAGTGAATTATTGAAAGCCAAACAAGAACAGCTTGAGAAAATGCAGAGATGTGCACTTGGTATAGAAAATATGCAGATTTCTTTACCCTTCTAAGTTTGTCTGAAAGGAGACAAAACATAATGCAAGTAATTTGCCCAGAAATGGGTGATTCCATTTGAAATCTACACTCTCTGTGTGGGCAATTCGTCGGCTGTATTCCATAGTGGCGTATAGTGATTTTTTGTCATTTTTTTGAAAATTGGCACATATGTTTTTAATGATGTTCTCTTTCATTTTTCTAAGTCTCATCAGTCATAATTAGCTAATTAATTAGTAATTAATTAATTAAATGTGGTGATATAGTTACAAAGTGACATTTTTGTATTCCATAGTGGCGTATCGACCATACGCCACTTTTTATACACATTTTATAATTATGAAATATCGGCAAAATGAAAAACATCGTATGTCATAGTGGCGTGACGCAGCGATCGGACCTATACGCCACTATGGAATACGAAAAGACGAAAAGTAACGCCATAGGGATTACACGGCGACCGAGGTGGCGTACGGTTAACGTTAGGTTAGGGTATTGCGTTTTGTTCGTTTTCCATAGTGACGTATAGTTTTATTTTCAGTTTGCCAGCAATAGTATGTATTTATTTCTTTTCAAAAATATATAACAATAAAATCTATTTAGTTTACTACAGAAATTTCACATCATTTACAAAATATAATGAATGTCTGATTTACACAACTCGATTTTAAATTGGCATTTCTTCAAACCCGATTTTCTCGAAAAGTTGTTTATTCATGGCGCCCACTATACGCCACTATGGAATACGGACGACGAATTAAGGTTATATCATGTCTTCCATAGAGGGTGTATGGCTTTCAACAGCAATAGCCCATAAAATGTGTGCAGTTGGTATCTCTGGAATTACCAGTCTTTGTGCCACTGGCATTGACAAGACATGAAAAAAATACATGTGTATTTCTTTGATGTACAAAAAAACCAAGATCAGATCAAAATCTTAGTAGGTTAGATGAACAAAAAAGTGTGTTTCCGGTAGCTGTGCCAAAACCAAGATCAAATCAGATTCAAAGTAGAGATATGAAAATCCACTGCTCAGTGCCAGAAGTGGGTAAGTGCAATAGCTGCCATGTGAAGATGAGTACAATATACTGTGTGTAAATTGCCAAATGTTCACAGGGCAGCTATTGCACTTACCCACTTCTGGCACTGAGCAGTTGAAATTAGCACTTGTAGAAAAATTGATTTCAAATAACATTTTGATTTTATCAAAGCAAAAGCAACTCAATAAAAAATGTTTCTCAAATACAAATATATGACATGCAGAAATCTGTTTGCAAAAACAATAGCAGAAGCCACATTTTGCCAGCTTTCTGTGCTGACCATATGCTCAACATAAAAAGTGTACATTTTGAGATATTTTCTCAAATTATCAAGACCTATCTCAAGAACCACTGAATAAATACTAGGCTTGTTTGTACTCATTTTAACGCATTTGTCATTTGATTCCAAATGGTCATGGAAATGTACAATTCTAAATTCCAGTTAATAAAAATTCCCTTTAAAAGGGAAAGCCAGCCTCAATGTAGAAGAGGTCTTGTAATTAGTTTTGGTCAATGTGAAAGGCATTTTTAGGATCTTTTTTTAGACTTGCATTACATACATACATACATACATTAAATTCTTATAAGGCGCAATATCCATTATGATCAAGGCGCCATACAAAATACAACAAATAATACCACATGAAATATAATACAAAGCAAAAATACAAATTCAGATTAAAACAAATGGGTTTCAAGAGTTTTTTGAAAACTGCAATTGAGCCGGCATTTCTTACATGCTGCGGAAGTGAGTTCCAAAGTGATGGGCCTGCAACAGAGAAGGCTTGTTCACCTGTACATTTCTTACTAAATGGTATTGCAAGAAGAGTCTTGTCTGTTGCAGACCGTGTAACGGAGCCGTTGAAGGACGATTTATGTGAGCAAGTAAGTTGGCAAGATATTCAGGACCACAGTCATTGAGACATTTGTAAACATGAAGACATATCTTAAATTGAATACGTTTTGTAACCGGTAACCAGTGCAGTTTTTTCAGAAGGGGTGATGGATTATCGAGTCTGGATGCATAGAAGATCAGTTTTGCTGCTCGGTTTTGAAGGGACTGGAGGCGAACTAGGTCTTGTGAGTTTGCGCCATACAAGAGGGCATTGCCGTAATCAAGACGGGAGAGAAACAATGCTCGGACGACAAGGTGACGTGTGTCCTGGTCACGATATGCATATCGGCGGATATTGCGTAATTGATAGTTTCCAGATGAAACCAGACTGTTAACTTGTTTACACATTGTCATATTCGAGTCAAAAATTATTCCAAGGTTTCGGATGTTACATGATGGTTCAATATGGATGTCGGCGACCTTTAACTGTACTTTGGGGAGCTTTTGAAGGCTTTGGTATGACCCGGCTATAAAAAATTCAGTTTTATCATTGTTCAATTTGAGTTTGTTTTGATTCATCCATTCCTTTATTTCGGCGATGCACTGCTCAAGTTTCATGTTACATGACAGTCCACCAAACCATCAACGATGAGAACATGTACACTGAAACAGCAGCAAACATTAACTCCTAATCTCCTGTCAACTCTTTAATTCATTATTGTTAATTCATTATTGTTCTCCAAATTGTTCTGTTCTGTTCTGGTGGGGTTTTTTTGGTTTTTTTTTGTCTTTTCAGCTTTTTACCCACGATATCTCAATTTCCAATTTTTTAATACCATAACTTACGAACTCAATATCTTCGCTCAGGAATGTCCGATTTTTGGGGAAAACTGTGTTGTGGAGCAAAATAGCTTTTTATGTAAAAGCCTCAAAGTTTATAAGCTGCAGTATGCCCAAAACATGTCTGTTTTTGACATGATACGCCACATTTCTTAAAGACCCATTCAGTGATTCCAGCGCAAGAGTAAAAAAATTAAAATTGTTTATAAATTGCTTAAAAGAGAAGGATAAGTCATTCAAATTGTCATTTGGTATTTTTGAAATGCCAACTTTGGCAAAAAACGAAGAAAACAGCAGTACTGACGAAGTTGAAGCCCCGCCATTCAAATACATGTAGCTAATTTAGATACTGTCAGTATCTAAAAATACAGATTCGTGTAAAATGTCTTATTTTGTCTTAAAAAGGCCTACACGGCTTTCGGCTGAACCATTCGCAGGCTATGTTTGCACATCTATGTAATAACAAAGGTACCAAAATTTTGATGATTTTTACGATCGTCCGGATGAGCAAATCACTGAATGGGCCTGAATAGATAAGCTGCCTTTAAAAATATTATTGACAATGTTGAGAGTAGGAATTACCTTGAAAAATGTCTCAACAATACAAGATGCCATGCAGTTAATATTCCGGTCTGAAACGATCAGACAATATTTTTAAAACATTAATAACATCATAAACCCAAATCGTGAAAAAATTACCCCCCATGCAGATTTTTGGCTATTTCTCCATTTACGATCCTGCCCAAAAGTGTCTGCTTTCGATATACCACGTTATGGCCTACACTGCACTGACTGCAGGTTTTAGTTAATTCGCCATATAACATGATATAAACTCACCTTACATGTACATTTTACTTTAAAATAATTTGATCATTTAATTTGCAATGTATAGTTTACTATATGATAGATGGTGGCAAGCACATTTATAAAGGACTGATTACTCATTGCAATCTTCACTCTTGTGTGTTTTCTCTTCAATAATTTTGTTGAATGTAAATTTATGAATCAAATAAAAAAGATAGAAAGTAGCTTCACTTTTACGTTATGTGTCATTTTATTTATAATAAAGAAGTTATTAAATTAATAAAATAAGACAATTTATTTATCTATCAGTGCATGTCAAATGGGGTACATTGTTCAATACTATAGGCCTACATGCATAAGTCATTTGATTTATAATAAAGAAATTATTAAATTAATAAAGCAAGACAATTTATTTATCTATAAGTGCATGTCAAATGGGTACATTGTTCAATACTATAGGCCTACATGCATAAATTATGCCCATATTATAGCTAGGCCCTAAAAACCTTATTTTGCATTGGATTTTTCCCGTTGAAAAGACAAAACTGATATTTAACCCCAGACAAAATAATGAAATTGGAAGCAATGATTTGCGTCTTTGTCAGACGTTCAACAGACATATATGATTTATTTGCAATAAGTATGTAACAAAAATATATAGCATGCATATAAGGAATCAGCCCCCAAAACCTGGACTTATTAGCAAAACGATATTTAGATTTACAAAGGACCCTGATGAACTATCAAAAGTCACCACCCAAGTGACCTACACAATAAGGGCTTATAAATATCTTAAAATAAACAAGAATATTTTAGAGGACCTAGATGAAACCTATCTTAAGTCACCACCCTCGTGACCCCTACAGAGGAGCTGAATAATATCTTGTTAATATAAAATATAAATATAAAATAAGGAATATTTAATATAGCACCCCAGATGACCTATCTGAAATCACATCCCCAGTGAACTACAAAAGGGGAGATTATAAATATCCAAACAAAGAGCACAGCCAGTAATATTATATAAAATGATATGGCTGAAACCTTTAACAATATTTGTGCATGCAAAATATATAATATATATTCCTGTCAGATGGTTTCCAGGAATCGTACATTCATATACGGGAATTCCCTGACAGGTTAAATTGGATACTTGATCCATACTAAAATGTCTACATACTTTAATTTGTGTGCATTTCTTATCCATACTTAAATAGATATATGTTTCAAATTAGAAAATCTCTGCCAGCGGATTTTAAATTTGTTTAAATTGCTGCTAATGCTTTAGCATTGCTCACTTCAAATGACATGGTTAGACATGTGTGTATTTTTAATCAACTACAGCTATCTCGTCCTTTTCTTTTAATTTTTTGTTTGAAAAGCTATAACATATGAGATAACATTTAACTATATGCTTTATTAACCCAAGGAGAGAGAATCACTTGAGTTGTACATTTTACAAGATGAAGTTAAAGTATCAGCAGGAAGTTCTTGATTGATAAAGCAAAGGAAGGCACCTATCAAGAGTTTCATGATTTGAGCAATTTACCGCTCTCAAAAGGAATTAGACGACTGCACCAAACCAATCATCAAATCACGAATATCGTGACCGAATCTTTGCTCTATCAATTACGTTAGAATTGCTTCTTTAACTTTAACATAAAAACTTTAAATTTTCTTTATAAATTTGTCCGCACCACCACTACCATACTCTCAATATGAAAAATTGCAAAGGGAGTGGTGGGTGGGAAAGAAAATTTTTTAAACACAACCTAGTCTTGTTGAATCTGACAAAATAATGACGAAACAAGAAATGATCGGAATGCAAAACAACGCCTGTGTACCACGCGACTTAGCAACAGTACACAAATTCACACAATAGGCCCTACCAAGCAGGGGACCACAGCATTAATTCTGCAGGGGTTAAATTGGTTTTCAATTGATGGGATTGAAAACTTTATTAACCCCAGACAAAATAATGAAATTGGAAGCAATGATTTGCGTCTTTGTCAGGCGTTCAACAGACATATATGATTTATTTGCAATAAGTATGTAACAAAAATATATAGCATGCATATAAGGAATCAGCCCCAAAACCTGGACTTATTAGCAAAGCGATATTTAGATTTACAAAGGACCCTGATGAACTATCAAAAGTCACCACCCAAGTGACCTACACAATAAGGGCTTATAAATATCTTAAAATAAACAAGAATATTTTAGAGGACCTAGATGAAACCTATCTTAAGTCACCACCCTCGTGACCCCTACAGAGGAGCTGAATAATATCTTGTTAATATAAAATATAAATATAAAATAAGGAATATTTAATATAGCACCCCAGATGACCTATCTGAAATCACATCCCCAGTGAACTACACAAAGGGGAGATTATAACTATCCACACAAAGAGCACAGCCAGTAATATTATATAAAATGATATGGGCTGAAACCTTTAACAATATTTGTGCATGCAAAATATATAATATATATTCCTGTCAGATGGTTTCCAGGAATGCATTACATTCATATAGGGAATTCCCTGACAGGTTAAATTGGATACTTGATCCATACTAAAATGTCTACATACTTTAATTTGTGTGCATTTCTTATCCATACTTAAATAGATATATGTTTCAAATTAGAAAATCTCTGCCAAAGAAGTTAATGGATCATGCAAGAACTGAATGAGAAATAAACTTCCCAATCCACCCCCCAGATTTTTAAACATATTCTATTGATTCTTTATTTATTTTCGTCAGTTAAGCCTGGGGGGTATGGGAAGCTCTCTGGATGTTCTTTTGCCTGATATATAGGAGACCAAGCGGTGACTGCATGAGTGCAAATGGTCTATGGTGCAATCCCCTACCCATAGTGGTTTGTCAATATTACGCATATCTGGATGAACTATATCTGTGGGTAATGACATGTGCGTTTGTTAACTCTGCTCTACAAATTGTGTGTGCCACTCGTTTATATTTCTGGTACATCTAAGCCCCGCACCATGTTTTTCTCATCACACGAGCAATGCTATAAAAGTGTACAGAGAACTAGGATAACATGCCTATTCTATAAAATACAATAGGTCAACCTACTTCTTGAATCAACGTGATAACTAGGCGGCTGCGCAACCTCACGAAAAAACTTGAACACAATTTTTTGATTTTGAATTTTGTTGAACAAGAAAATTTTTGAGGGCATAGTACTTGGCCCCTGCCTAGGCTATCCCATGCCAACCTGGAGTTGATTCCTTCCTTAGTACAAACAAACCTAATCGACCAAATAATAATAATAATAATAATTTATTCTTATATAGCGCATTACATCAAAGACCACAAGGCGCCTTACAATTAAAACATGTGTACTTAAAAACAAAATACCCATTAAAATATAAATATACATCATTAAGAAATAAGAAACAATTGAAATAGGCACACGATGAACATTGCACAAAAAGGTATTGCACGGAAAAAATACATGCAAAATGAGTAAAGAAACAACTAAGTGAAATGTTCAAAGTGACTGCATAAGCACTAAAGCAAAATAAGTTTAACCAGACAACAATTGAATAAACAACAGCAAGATACTGCTAACAATTATCAAACAGAAGATGAAATTAGAATCATAAAACACGAATTTTTAAAAAGCCAAGCTGTACACACGTAGATAAACACGTGAGTAGAAAACAAAAATGAAAATGAAGTATACAGCGAAGCAATAAAACACATGATCAATTCAATGTAATCTCAAAATTGGCAAAACACTGTATCAAATTGAATATGAAAAATTCTAAACAAATAAGGATCCCACCTGCTAGACCGGTCTTCAATAAATATTTATTAAATAAATACAATAGGTCAATTCATGGTTCTGAACAAGAAGATTGTTTAAAACAATACAAAACAAAACCAAAACAAACATTCAAGCAGCAACTTGACACGTTCCTTGCTTATTAACTTATACCAATCTGACAATTGAATTCTTAAGTGTTCTTGGCATTAAATTTACATCTCCTTAATCCACTATATCATGTGCACATATTCAGTGTGCATTCCAACTGTTATGGATACTTTCATTAAACAAGAATTTTGAGTACCTGACAACTGAAAGTATAATTGATGATGCTGTACAAGTGTACATACCTGTCAAATGTTCAGAATGTCAGAAGATTGACTGCAGCAACTGCAGGACTTTGGGAACAGAGGTCTATTGGTCAGATGGCATTCAAAACCAACTTGTGAATGCTCAACATGCATCATCTTGGATTGGACAGGCAGAGTTGAAACAACACTCTTAAAATCACAATACCAGGTCAGTCATATTACTTATGACCCACAAGACAACGACGACGTACCATAATTG